>NW_009615913.1:34059-44183 GCF_000690535.1 Cariama cristata
AATGATGAGGAGAGCAAGGCAGATGTTTGAATGTGTGGAGAATCAAAGCCTTTGGGAGAGAGAATTGGGCTCTTTGGGTCAGGAGGCTGCAAACTCCGCACAGGAATCTGCTGCTTCGCCGTGGTGGCCTGTGCTTGCATAACTCACAGGGGAAATGGTTTGAATGGGCAAATAAATCAAAGGTGCTAAAAAGCTATGGTTGTTCAAAGTCAGCCAACCATTTAATAGCACTCACTATAAAGAAGACAGGCTGAGGCCAATTAAGATGAAAAATAACAGAGAGGCAGTGGCAGTTGTGTGTCTGGAGCTAAGCTGGGTCTGCTGAAGGCTGCAACAGCTTGGATACAGATCTTTGTGGCTGATGGGGAGAGCGAAGAAAGGAAGGAGAAGGTATGCCCCTACCCACTTTATATTTATTTATTTGTATACATAATATATTTATGGTATTTAGTCCAGAGGAGCCCTGAACTCTCCCGTGTGCTACCACGCTGAGCAGTAAATACCCTTGGTGCTCACCCATCTGGGCTGCCTTCCCGCCAGCCCCACTCGGCTGCCCAGGCTGGAGCCCGAAGGCAGGCGTCGGGAGTTCAGGCATTGCCTCTTCACGTGAACTATTTACCAGAAGGTCGCTTACTGAAAGCTACGGTTTCTTTTCCCGAATGTTTTCCCACTAGTCTGCCCTGAGCTAGACCAACACGTTCACGTACAAAGTGTCCTGGGGGCCAGCTCACCTGCGGTTTCCATAAATTATTACGGAGAAGAAGCACGTGGAGGGGCTGACACAGTATTTTCTTGTGCCGCTACAGATGTGAAGCAAATGTATTGAAGCTGGGGACTTTGAATTCCAGGAAAAGAAATCTAACTAGCAAGAGGAAATCTGAAACAGGTTACCTCCCGTTTTCCATAGGAAAATGATGGGTTAAGAAAGCTTTGTGGACTACTGGCATCCCAGTCTGAAACCTCTTCTAAAAGTTTGGATAATTTTTGTTACAGCAGTGATTGCATTGAACCTGGCCACGTTATTTGCATCCTGGGAAAGCCTGATCCCACCATTTGATTTGTAAAGAACTGGGAATTTCTTTGGAAGACATTCCTAAACAGCTACGATAAAACATCCGAAGTCAACAGATTGGCTGAGTGCAGAAAAAAAACCCCATCTAAATCAGGTCATTACAGAAGGGTGAATTATCTGAGAAATGGAAAAAAAGTAGAGTCTTCACAAAAGACAGTGGGAGAAAATGTGCTATATCACTCCAGCCTACCGGCCTACATTTGATATCTATCTATAGCTGCTATTAAAAATAGTTTCAAAATTACCTCTAATTCTAGGATGACAAAAGGCTTGATTTGAAGATAAGAGCTGAGCAACTTGGTGAAAATTCTGGCATGTTAATGGATATTACTGGATGCCCAGATTATTTCTGGTGAGGACGAGGTGCAGGTTTCTGACTGCAGTAGAAATCCCCACTTTTCCCCAGACCGATTCCTACAGGGAAGATTGCCGGCCATCATCTGCTCGATACATGAATACTCATCAAAGTAGACAAGAACTGGGCTTTAAGTTATTCCTCAACATCTTATGCTGACCGATGTGGTCATTTTGAAAAGAAAGTCACTTTTTTCCTCCCGTTTTTAATGGAAATGGAAAGATTAACCCTGGCACAAAAAGGAGCCTCAGCCCTGCTGTATTGGTGCCCATGAAGGATTTTGAATACGCACCGGTTCCCGTTACACCACAAAACTGCGTCATCTGCTGCAGAGCAGAAAGGAAAAGACCAAAACTGAGTAAATACTTTGCCTGAGGAGCTCTGTGCTTTGATACAGAGAGGAAAGTACCTTCAAATTAGTAAAGAAGAGCTGCTCTTTATCACTGGGGTGAATGACTAGGGAGGGCTATTGGCTGACTTCTTAAGAAATATTCTTCCATTTGCTATGTGCAACTTCTGTCTCTACAAGACCTCGTATGAGCATAGGAAGGAAAGATGTCCCGGGAAGATAAAGACCCCAAAGGTTTGTGTTACCACATGGCAAAAAGACAACAGTGATGCTGAAAGTAGAGCTGGATGTGGCATTTGGCCCTGGGCTGTGGTGTATGTGCACAGCCTGCTCCGGGTGTGCTCGTGGGAGCCGCCGGAGGGTCACTGGCAGAAGATAGGAGACATCACCTTGAACCTTTGTTAATGGCAAGAAGATGAAGGAGGGGACCATCCCCAGTACACAGAAAAGCAGTTGAGTTGAGTAAGCAAAACCCCAGCTCCTGAAGTTTAATCCCTGGTTTTGGCTGTATGGGAAACCAAGGCTGCTTCTGTGCCAGCCTTTGCGTTCCCGTGCCGATGTCAACCAGTCAGTCCCATCAGCAATCCCAGCTGGCATTAGGAAAAGCACAGGAGTGTTTCAAACAGAGATAGCCAGCCGTGATGGCGACATGAGTCTGTCTCTCAGGTTATCCATGCGGATTGCTCTGTGTGGTACCAACTCTTGCGAAAACATCTGGGCTGGGCAGTAGTTGACTTTCCAAAAAAAAGGTGATTTTGGAGTCATTCTGTAAATTCATTTCAGGAGAAAATTGCTATAATTGTAGTAATTTCCTTTTAACGATGTGCGTTACATCTCATTAGCAAAGACCTTTGCAGGGGCTCTGTTCCAGTGGCACTGGCACGTCCTTGAAAGGAGCCACCGAAACGTGGGCTGTGCTTCTCATGCAGAGCTCCTGTGGCTTCGCAGCTTCAGCCAAAGCTGGAGGTGAATCCCCAGGCCTGCTTCCAACTAAATTCAATTCCCCCTGAAATCACACTGTGATATTGGAGTCAAAGTGGGTGGATAATTTTCAGCTGGCTGCTACGTGCCCGAGTGAGTCGCGGAGGAGCTGCAGATGACCTTGGGAGCAGATCGGGGGCTGCAGTGAATGCACCCCTTCTTTGGCCGGTGGAAAGGTTCATCACAGATCAGATTCATGGATGTTATTTTTCCTAACAGCCTGGGACTGAAAACTCAAGCCCGTATCCAGGCTCATTTAAATGGATAAAGCTGCTCCCGCTGACTTCCATGGGGGCTGGGTGAAGGGCCCAGGGCAGAAGCCCGTCCGTGTTCTCATAGCTGGCTCACATATCTGTACACACATCCTCCCAAGAAAGAAGGAAAAAATAGAGTTGTCTTTTTTATTCACAGGCCACAATAAAATCCAGTTTGCTTACCCGTAGCTTTGTTGGCACTTGCACACTAAGCGGGGCTTAAAGCATTTTAAAACTCATAGAGTAATAAAAATAGGTAATGAAATATATCCATAATATAGCTAGAAAATATATGAGCAGCCTCAGCCTGATGTAGTTGAAAATGAATTTAGCAAACTCAGGCTCGGGACAGTGACCTTATTTGGTAGATGCTTTAAGCTATTTGTATCGCTGAGTAAATTTCCAAAACCGCAGCCATCAGATTTCCTTTATTTTGGACGATTTATGATCTTGGTTTGATTTTTCCCCTGGCTGTGTTAGTGGGTGAGAATAGCCTGATTGTATGAGTTAGAAGGCGTAAAAGCCACCTCTAGACTCCTCGGATTTTCACAATGGCAAATGGAGCAATAATAAAATCCCAGCTGGGGCTTTCTGATGTTCTCTGTTATATCCTTCTCTCTTCAGTTAGTTTTAACTTCACTAACTCCGTTTGGCTGGTAATTTGCTTCGGTCTTCGCCTATGATTGAATTATTTTGAAAAGCTGGAGTAAAATGAAGATTACTCTCTCGGGGGAGAAATGATGGCAGAATAGCTGTGGCCTGATTATCTCTTTTCTCAGCTGATCAGCACCAATGAAGGCGATTTCTAGTTGGCGGCATTTGCCCTCGCTGCCAGCTTAGGTGTTGACTTCAAGTACTGGGTTTCAAGGGGAGGAGGGTGAGTGGGTGAAAGTAGGTCGCCTGCCTTTCATGTGGTCATCCAGATGAAAATGTCATGAAGATTTCTCTAGATCTTAAAAGTGATGGAAGCTTTGTTTAGTGAGATTTGGTGTGGAATCTCAATTTTTCTGTTACTCTTCTTATCAAAAGTAGCCACCTAGGGCTGAAGTGTCCCCAGACGAGCTCCTACGGAGCAGGGCCTGGGTGAGGTTGACAGTACGATTGATGCTGCCACTCTGGTACGACGCCTGCCAGTTCATTTGGAGATTTTGTATCCCTTAAGCCCAAAAGCTTTCAGCAAAAAAAAGCAGGTTTCTGGAAGTCACATCCATTTTTTGGCGAGTGCAGACTCTTCTGCTTTCAGAAAAAGCTCGCTTTCCTCCAACTTCCCTGATAAGGCTGCTCCTGGAGCACAGCCTCTCCATCAGCTCTTATCAGAGCACCTGCTGGCAGGTAGACCTGGTGTCCGTAATGCTGCGATCAATCCTCTTTGCCCAGGATTTTCTACCAGTTTAATTTTAACTGCCAAATCCCAGCCCGGTCTGCTTCCTCTTATCGCTCGAGTTCCCTGAAGGTTTCTTTGCTTGCTGGGCTCCAGCAACCTGCAGCTTTTAGGCCGTTTCACAATTATAGATATGCAGCTCAAGGATTATCTCGTTGGTCTGGAAGGCTTTTGCTTTGTGTGTTTGCAGACAAGTATTCAAGCTGGTACTAAATAATGATCAGCCTTAAGGCAACTGGTACTTTGTGGTGGGGTTTGTTGGGGAATGAGAGTCTCGAGCACTGTTTATGAGTAAAATTTATACTTTTCTGCAAATTCCTACCA
Source organism: Cariama cristata (assembly GCF_000690535.1). Taxonomy (NCBI): domain Eukaryota; kingdom Metazoa; phylum Chordata; class Aves; order Cariamiformes; family Cariamidae; genus Cariama; species Cariama cristata. The sequence goes on from NW_009615913.1 coordinate 38,776, forward strand.
GGGGCCAACCGGTTCTGTGGGGTCTCCAAACAACAAAAATGAAATAAAATTCCCTGTCACCTCCTCCTTCCTCTAGATCATTCACTCGTCCTGTATGACTTTGGGCTGTGAAATGCCAGCAAAAATTCAGCATGTGTTGGTTTTCAGTGATCCGATCCATCACGGTAGTTGGTACCTGCCTCCCTGGTCTCACCTGTGGCTCCGGAGGCTGCGAGATAGGAATCAAAGCAGCATTTTGGGGCAGATTTTAAACACCGACGTTTCAGAGGCTGCAGCAAAAATGTGGCCTGGCAGGCAATACTTGAAAAAAAAAAAAATCAAGCAAGAGTAAAATGAAAGAGACAAGTTACAAGATGTAAACTAGGTAAAGGAAAAAAGATTTTTTTTTGCTTAAACTTAGAAACACCTTTGTGCCTTTCAGAGGTGAGCAAACTGTATATTCAGATTAAAACACTCTCCTGAAAAAAATCACTTGGTTTTGCAGTTTCTCCTTCCCAGTAAGTTGATTGATGTGACTTTCCTGGGAATTTAATTCTGCCTGCAAATCTGAGCCCCATCCCTTGCCCTGTGCATTGGCATTCCGCACCCTGCCTGCTGCCAAGAGGTCGCGTTTTGGGGAAGGAAGGCGGGGAAACAATAGCGGCAGCTGGGCGCTCTCTGTGGTGCTCTGACAACGATACCCTTTTCACCCAGTGGTGCTGTAGACTTTGTTCTCCTGCTGTGTTCCTTTCGTAATTGCCAATTAAATAAGTTCCTTAGACTCAATTTATCGTTGGTCTAAATTTGCCTGTGTCAGGCAAGAGAAATGGGGTTAGCATTTGGTAATGCAGGTGTGTTTTAGGAGCGGCAGACTTCTTTAGTTTGGGGAAGAAATATTGATGTGTATGTGGTAAGTTGGCTAATTTTGTACTCTAGCGTAATTTCCTGAAAGAGGAACAACAATTGATTTGATTAAATAATAAATGATACGTTCTCCTACTGCAAAGTAGGAGTGTTTCCAGTCTACGAATCTTCTATGGATATGAATGGAGAGATTCGAAACAGTACGTGGCCTGGGGTAGTTATTCCCCTCCAGGCACTGCTGCACACCAGAGCACAGTGTCAGTGGTTTGAACAAGACACTCGACACAAAATAAAGTTTCTTTAAAGTTTCTTTTGTTTCTCACCCATTGCTTTATTGCTGAACTTCGTCAGGGCTTTCTCCAAACCTTCTCACTTCCAGCTGTGGCTTTAAAGACGTGCTAGACCTGTCCGCAGCGCACGCTGAAAGGCTCCAGATTTAACAGTTGTCACCGCAACCAGCAAAAGTTGCAAAGGAGTCCTCCTTATATCCCCTTGTACATGGATTTGATAATTTTGTTTCTTTCTGGGTCATTTGAGTAGGCTGTAGTAAGCCTAGTATTAAATTACCGCTGAGGCCAATATATAAAATAATATGCAAAGTGTATGGCTGGATTTTCAAATCTGGATGTTGTTTTTTTGATCTCTGCTTTGAGAGCAGAGACACTTGCCCCAAGCACCGACTCTCTGCAGGGCCACTTGGTACGGCTGGAGGTGAGGCTCCTGAAGTGCCTGAGCACTTCTGGCCAGGGCCGGTATCAAAATAAACGTTCAAGGATGAGCTTGGAGCTTGCTGCTGAAATTACTGCAAGTTCATCTCTAGGTGCCCAGGAGAAGATTATTAAACCTCTGTCTTGCGACTCCTTCCCATGTTGGTAGGTTTGCCAAAAGGCACCCAGCAAGCTGTAGCCTGTATGGTCGGGCAGATGGATTTTGTGCGTCATCAGGTCCCTTTAGAAGTAAATGCACAACATTAAGGTGACACGGCCCTTGTGTGTTTAAACAGTTGACAACTAAAGCAAGATGTGTCTTGGTATGCTTGGGAGCTACTATTTTGCATTTCTATCCAGAGCTGGGAGATGCACTGTGTTGGAGAAGATGCAGCTGGATGGAGATGGCAGAAGGTACTGCTGGGTCTGTCCCTAATTCCCGCCCTGGGTCTTTGTCTATCTATTATACATCCCTTAATGAGCATCCTGCATCAATTGAACATACGGTAGACAAAACGCTCCATAATTTCTTAAATGTAATTCAGTTTTATGATGAAGCTTGCAAGCTTTTCCTCTTTAGGCTTGAGTCATGCGTTGGGTTAATAGCTCAATTAGTCGCTAACGGCCGGTGCATCCATACACAGGAGCAATGAAGCTTCACCTGGCTCCGGTGTTGTCAGGACCCACCCTATGGCCGATGAGCTCTACGTTGGCTGAGGGCCAGTTCTCCAGAAGCACTTTGAAATAATTTTGCTCTGAATCTTTAAATCTGAACATGACGCTTGATTTTCAGTCGTTGTGCCCTTCGTTTTACCTGTTCCCTAACGGCAGCTGTGTTGCTGTTTGCAGACGATGGGAAGCTGTCCCTGGAGGAGTTCCAGGCCTTTTTTTCTGATGGGACACTCAACGAAGAAGAACTTGAGAAGCTCTTTCATACCATTGATTCGGACAACACCAAGTAAGTTCCCCGTGCCGACAACCCCCTGTTTCACAGAGCCTTTGGATCACAGTGTTAGTGTGCGGGGCAGTGCTGCTCCAGAGAGCAAAGCACTGCAGAGGTTGCAGGAGCCTAACTCGCTTTGCAAAAACTTTGCAAAATCTCCATTTCTGCTTGGTTTGTGTCTCACCGTGATGGCCACTATGACTTCTTTTGTCTTGGTGGTTTTTTCAGGCTATTTTCTTTAGTGCAACCTGACCTTTACGGCATCGGAAATGATGCTTAGTTTTACCAGTGAGGGCATTTAAATGGCTCTTCAGCTTTTCCACTTTGTCTAAAAGCTTCGCTGTGCTATAAAAGGTAACGGTGTGAATGTCTGTAAGCATCGTCCTACCCAGCTCTTTTACACACAACAAACTGGACTGGTCTGTGGTCTTGTCTCTTTGTGATCTCTCTGTATCCCCTGCCTGCTTTGCCTCTTGTCCAAAACAGCCCCTGATCCAGTGACCGCTCCAGCAAATTCCCTTCTCCCCAAGGTGGAATTCAGCTGCGCAGAGGCTGTTGTAGATGTTTTACCTCCGCTCTGACGGCAGCAGCCCGTTGTGGCCGTACTTCTGTCCGCACAAAGTCTGGGCAAGGCAGCAAGGGGACGGATCTGTGAGCAGCACTGTGCTGTCTGCATCGCAGCCGCCATAGCAGCAGGGGAAAATGATGGCAGAGGAGGGATCTAGGCGTGCTTTGGTTCGACGTTACATCCAAGTTGAAATGAAATGTGGCACCTGACCGCTCTCACTGGGAATCAAGCTTTTACAGGCTGCACTGAGCTATCAGACTAAGGTGACAAACTCCTTAGCAGCTGATGTTCCCTTCCCCTCCGCCTGCCTTTGCCATCCCTCCCTCAGCACCCCTCTGACTGTCTGTGCCTTTGGTGGGGTCTGAGGTGTTTGTGAGCCCCCTGACAAGTGGCTGGCACCAGCAGCGTTTGGGATCAGCACGAAGCCGTGGGGTCCTGGTGGGACCCCCTCCCACCTGCTGGTAGTGATGGCACTGGGCACCAGCACGAAGCACACAGCCCACTGGTGGGTTTTCTCTTTCCAAGAGGAACCCATCTTCAAAGGCCTGAGTAGTTTAGGCTGTTTGGAAATACAAATGAAAGCCAGCCTGGGTCATATTCGAGTGTGACTCTTATTCCTCTAGAGAGAAAAAAATCCATCCAAAAAGCAGATGAAAAGATAATTCAATTTCAAACAAGAAATCTTGCAGTAAGTGCTTAAAAAAATAATAGTCTGCTTAATTATAAAGCTTTCTGGCAGCAGTAGATCGAGTCTTGCCCATGTGAGTGGTGCATGCTTTGCCACCCATCCAAAATATCCCCTGGAAAGCAGCGATCGTTCCAGAGTGCTCTGGCACCAAAGCAGGGGATGTAAAAATTCTCGGCCCAGTACAGGGGCTGCTGCTGAAGATGTGTCTAGTTCCCAAAGTTTATTCCAAGATCAGAAGTGCCAAAGACCATCTTGGTGTATACTATCCACTGAATAATTAATCAAAGGAACTTAAGTGATCTTGTTACTAAAATTAGCTAGGAAGAATCCATCCCTTCTAACGGTTCCTCTTCAGCCGACAGTAGATGCTGCCCTGTGCTTTGTGGGTCTGTTTATCAAGCTCCAGGCGATGCTCCCGGCTGGGCTCTCTATAGACTCTGGGACTTGGGTGCCTACCTGCCTCTGTTCTGAAACAATTTCTAGCATTGCCTGAGCTTATCGACTTTCATCTGGCCCTTGAAAGGGTGCAGACAGCTGATGCGTAACCCAGGGTGTATGTGGGTTAGCGTGGTGATGTTTCTCCTGGCCTTCTTGAAATGGAAAATCGGATTGCAGTCTATTTTGGCTTGGGGGTTGTAGGCAACCTGCACCTTGCTCCGAGCCTTGGTAAGGGATGTCTTCCAAACTGGACAGAGAGAAAACGTGCCATGTTTTCACGAATGTCACGTAACAGTGCTGCCGGCAAGCAGGGTCTCGCTGCGCAGCTACTGAGCGTGGCAAGAGTTCCCACAACTCATCTGAATGTCATGTAACAGTGCTGCCGGCAAGCAGGGTCTTGCTGCGCAGCTTCTGAGCGTGGCAAGAGTTCCCACAACTCAGTAGCATTTTTCTTTTGCCAAGCTGGCTTGATCCAGTCGTCAATATGTGTTAGGGACTGATATGCGCATAGAGCAGTGTAGCATCTGCTGTTCCTGGCTGGAAGGAAAAGCAATGAGTTGGTCACCCTTCCAAGTTAAATTCTTGTATGAAATTGGCACTTCCTTATTGATTTGGAAAGCGTAGACACCTACAGCAAATTTATCAAATTGGGGGAAGAAAATATTCCTCATTTTTTATCTGTAAGCTCCCTCTCAGTCTCCAGAAAACCTGTCTCAGAGCCAGGCTTACTTCTGCAAAAAGTGCTCTTCGCTATGAAACGAGTAGTTTGCTTGACTGTGGTCTTGCATCTAGCACGGTCCTTCAAGTTGTGTGTGTGCTCTTCACCTTGCCCTGTCTTTCGTTTTCCGCTCAGCAAATGAGTGAATCGGAGGGAAGGATGGGAGGTCGGGCAGGAAGGATGCTGCCTCCAGCCCCCGGCGTGCCCAAGCGCTAGGGTCGCGATTTTGAGCGTTGCTGCCACCGAGCAAGAGGAGTGAAGCTTCCATTTTTCCATTTTACAGGGGAACACAGGAACAAGATGAACTTTGTCTTTCCAAAAGGCTGTTGGAATGGCAATTATTTGCTAGAATTTTCTTTATTTTTAAGGCTGTTTTTTTGATACTCTGTTTTATCTCTGGGGTTTTCTCATATGGCCCATCGTGTTTGTTTAGCGTGCAAAACAAAGTTTGCTATTGAAATTACATTACAGCTAGAGTAGAAAATGATGAAAATTATGTTCCT
>NW_009615913.1:44202-59872 GCF_000690535.1 Cariama cristata
GCTGATTATTAGTAATTGCTGTTACCAGCCAAATTACAAAATGTTCATTCAATTTCCTGGAGTATTTTTAGGAGCAGGGAACTGCCTTTCTGGAGTAGATAAAGTGAATGTCTGTACCGGTTTCTTGACTTGCTTTGGTTGGGAAGATGGTGGAAAGGAGAAAAATTGGGCAGGGGAGTGGGAAGATGAGGTTGGTTACGGGTGCAGGAGTAGCTGTGGGGAGTCAGTCGTGCCGTACCGGGGCTGGAGGGGTGTGTGCCTGCATCTCGGGCATCGCACACCCCAGGGAAACACCTCGTGGCCAGCAAGGTGTGGTTAGAAGGATGCTGAACTCAAATGAGATACACCAAAATAGCCCAGGGACATTGATGGGGCTCCTTCTTTCTTCTTGACTGCCTGGGAAGTGTCTCTAGCAGTTTAATGATGTGGCATGGGGGGCATGGGCTCCAAACACCCGCCCAGGGGGTTTGTTACCGGGTATCTCCGTAAGAGAACCTGCCATCCAAGGCAGGGTGTGTGGACTGTGCTGTAAGTCCCGTCACCGCCGGTTATTTCATCTGGCAGCAGGAACATGCAAAATGTGACATGTATTTCACTTGTTTTTTGGCAAAATGATATTCATAAACCTGCTGTTGCTTAAAAACGACGATCAGGTGGCATTTTTCTCCCCGTTGCTCACACTGGCTGCCCTCCTTCCCTCCTCCCAACTGAAGCAGGAGGCAAAAGCGAGATGTTGCTAGGTGGTTTTCAACGGTTGGTTTTAGCTGCTGTTTCAGGAGGTTTCAGCAGTGCTTTATGGGGAGCTGCCTGAAGATTAATGGGGAGGTAGTGATATGTTACTGTTAATATCAATGCTACTGGAAATGCATGAATTATGTGTATGATATTTAGACACATATTTAAATACATACATATTTGGTTTAGTGGCACAACAGGGCTTTAGAAGACATTAGGTTGGTGTTCACCTGGGAAATCCTGTTATATTTGCAGAGTTAGCTACACCCTTTCTAACGATATGTATCAATTTTAAAAGGAAAAAGTAATGGAAAATCAAACAAGTTTTAAGGTCACAAAGGACCAGATGAAACCCTTTTAAAATATTACTGTGGTACTGGATGAAATTTGCTTTGCCTGACGCACAGTTCCCTTCTCCTTCCAGCTCCCCGGGCCAGCACTTACATCCCCTCGGAGGGAAGGAACACCTCTCAGTCCTTGTGAAAGCAGAGGGAGGTCAGACATGGCTGTTGACCAAACACATTTAGTCCTGGCAGGGGATTTTAAAAACTCCTTTTCTGTATCTCGTACATTTTTCATAGCTGCAGAGGACAATCCTTTGGGGAGAGATCTGCTTACTGGAGCAGGACTTCTCCGCTGAGCTGTACAGGTCCGTTCACAAGGAGCCAAGAACATGGCATTAGCGTGCTGCTGCTCTGTCGTTTGTTATCTCTTTGCTAGGCTTATAGCTATTCTTTTAATTGCTTTATTGCCACCCCCACCTCTCTAAACGAGCTCTTCTCTCCAGTGGCAAACACTAGCAAAGGTTGGAGTGTGCATGCAGGATAATTAACAGAACCAGTATCTCTCCTCAGAAGCCCTTTGCAGCTTCCCCAGACTGCCACTTTTGTCAGAGGACCGGGACAACTGGAGGACCAAAGAAGTTGGGGTTCTCCAGCCCGTACCGCTTTCGGCATTGTGTCACCTCCTGCCCTTCGTGGCAGTTGCCTGGGACAAAGTCCAGAGGGGCAACGATGGTGGATGGATGGGAAAACTGATTGCCCAGCTTCGGATGCTGAACAACATCCTTCTCAGAAACACGGAGCCACCTTCCTTCCCCAGCTGCTCAGATACCCCAGGGACCTGGATTATAATCCGGCGGTGGATTCAGCTCGAGCATTTCGAGAGACCTGAAGTGCCGGTGCAGACAGGGTGGGAGGTTTGGGTTACCCCTGCTTTTGCAGGGAGATGGGGCGTACCTGGCCCTATGTGGGGTGTTGGAATGGCTGCAATCCCAAGCAGAGGTGCTGGTGGGGGTAACTGCTGTCTGGCAAAGCAAAGCTGGCCGGGATGGGTCCAGCCCTGGGCCGGCACGGTGGGACAGCTGCTCCTCAGGGCCCGGCTGCTACTGTTGCTTACTGAGGGCTGATGGAAGCAGAGCAAATGAGGAGGGACAAGTCTGTATTTCACCGGCTGTTAATTGTTCAGGAGAAGCTGTTACCATCGTGTTAGCGATACGAGCAGGAGCGAGCTGACCCCTGCAGTTGTGGTTTGCTGGGTACGGTGTGTGTTTCGAGCCAGAGGCAGCCGGGGCGAGCATCAGGGCCTCTAAGGAGAGGGAGGGAGCACGGCAGTGTGTGCTTCTGCTGCCTGGTCTCCCCAGCCCTCTTCCTCCTCTAACTCACCTGGGAAAACTCCCCCCAGCTTTTGTCTGATTTCCACCCTCTGCAGACATCATCAGGGCATTTGTGGGGCCAGAAGCTCTCAAAATCAGGCTGATAGCTTGCATGGATAAATTTTTTCTCTGTTACTTTGATTGCATCGATACCTGGGGAATAAAATCGGTTTACGTTAGACCCTGGGCAAGCACCCAGTGCCTGTGGCTATGGAACTTAATGCTCTACAACGGTGAGCAGCATCCAAAGAGTGGGAGGAGATGCTGGGAAGGTGCTGCTGGTGCAGCTGGGGATCCGGACTGAGGCTGTTCCCCATGAGAAGAGCCAAAGGAAGACGTCTCGGTAGCAGGTCTCTGCCTTGGGGGTACCCTGAGCTCTGAAAGCCCCCGGTTTGGTGTTGTGTAAGAGCAATGTGGCATTCTCATGGGGTCAGAGACAAAGGCTCGAAATCTGTTCCTGAATATTAAGCAAGGAGTAGCTTGCAAGGAACTTGATGTGTGCAAGCTAAAGGTACACCTTGTGCTTCAGCTGGTAACCTGGGCAGAAATGAAGCTTCACATCATCACAAGTGAACAAGAGGTTCTCAACACCCTCCTTCCAGCCCACAGCCCCGCTCCAGGCCTGGACGCCTTCAGAACCTTCAGTCATGCAGCAGCCTGCTGTCCTTCTGCTCCAGTAACGATCTTCCTCTGGTGGAAAAGGTCTGTTGGTACCACTTTGTTTGGATACCACAGTCCATCCCAGGCAAACCCTCTGAGATGCTTTGCCTTCCCCACAACCTACATCAGGTCTGGTCTCCTTTGGTGTGAGGAGACTCCATCTGAGGGAGTCCACGGTGGGCAGGGAGACTTTAGCAGCAGTGCTCTGCTGCCCATGCTTCTCTCCAGGTTTCTGCAGTCCAGTCCTCTCAAATTTGAACAGAAAGTACCTCCACTTCTTGGGCAAGGAACAACGGTGATTGTGATTGAGTATTTTTTTCCTGTTTTTTTTTTCTCCTTCTCCCTAATCTTGGCTACTTGCATTGCAAACCTGATTCAGTGGAGTGCCGGATTCGTCTGGGAGCCAAAGCCCACCCCATGGAGATGGATGTGCCCATTGAAACCAACTTGATTTTTGAATATTGAATGTTCTCAATTAGCTCTCTGGGAAACAAACTACGGATGGTATAATCAGCTGAGATTTTTGATTAAGTGATTCAAGAGACAGTTCTTGTCTCTTCTGAAAGGGACAAAATGATTGCACAAAAATTATAGGTCTGGCTGTAATTTCTGGCTCTCGAGAGCTTGGGCAATTGGCGGATTTTGTTCTTTCTGTTTATGTGGAAGATGTTTTTTGAGTCCTAGCTTATTTTTCTCTGTGCCGACATGTCACTTAAGCTATGCTGTGCTCTACTCTTCATTTAAGTGAAGAAATAGTCGGTGCCAAAGCTGGTGCTCGGCAGCTGCGTGCTGATAGAGCTACAAAACATCTCGGGCTCAGCAAAGAAAGGGGGCTTTGAAAACAAATCACTTGCTGGGAAGGTCATCGGGAGAAACGCGAAGCTGGAAAAACTGCACAGCAACTTGTTTGAACAAACATTTGAGAACATTTTTCTATTTCTAATCATATTTCCCAGGTGGTTTCCCAGGCAGCCTCTCGGCGGGGTCTCTGGAGGGAGCCTGTTTAATCTGGCAGCAAGGCCGGTTGGAGCTGCCGGCTGGTGTTTGCTGCGGAGGGTGAGGATCGGGGAGGGTTTATCTGTGCAAACGGAGCGGAGAAGTATCACACTGAAGGGTTTTCTAGCTGGGACTGGGGCTCGATGGCTTATTTTTCAGATTGTACAGGGCCGTTCTGCATCAGAGGTTTTCTTTTCCAGGGAATGGAAAGATATCAAGATCTTACATTAAAACCATAAAAGTGACTAAGATATTTAATGCTAATCAGCCACTTGTGTTTGAGTCACGTAGGCATTTACAGAAACTGCAGATTTTGGTTTAAGCTCCAGTCTGATGAACTCATCCATGCGTTTTTTCTGAATAAGTGTGCACGGGGCACCACGATCAAGCAGCAGATGTGTCCAGCTGCTGCTTGGTAGCCAGAGCAAGCTGTCTGCCTTGGGACTGAATTTGGGGAGAGGGGTTTTTTTAGATAATTTTTCGGTGGCAGGAGAAGAGAATACATGAGAAATAAAGATATTGGGACAATACAGGCACCAGAGCATAGGGATTTCTTGCTTTACTAGTCTTTTACTAGTTCCCTGCCAGTTCTGTGTTGCAGCTCCAAACCTGCACGTTCGTTGCTCTGATTTCTTCCTCTCCTACATACAGCTTTGGTGATCACCAAGATGCCTGCAAAATCTAAAAGGAGAAGGAAGCTGATATTTAATTTTAACTCATGCTCTCAATGTCTTACCATTGGCTTCTGGCAATTAGCAAATCATTCAGCTGAGCTCCGAACAATTAGTTTTTCCCTGTCTCTGTTGCAGTTCAGTATTACAGAGATTACAAATAGAAATCAGATTAGTCCAGGCTTCTGTATCAAGTAGAAATAGGCAAAATGTTCAATGTTCATGCATGAAAAAAGGTCATTTCTGACTGTCGGTATTTTGTGCAAAAAACCCTGAGACACCCTCTCCTCCCCAAAAAAGGCAAGAGTATTTCTTTGTTTTAATGGCTTGCTTTGAAAACTGAGCTAAAAGAAATAACGAAAGGTTAAAAAACATCCATGATTACTTCTTTTGATGGAAACGAGAGGGCTGAGAAGTGGAGGGAAGTTTGTCTCTGCGCAAATACAGCTGACGTACAGCTTTGCTGCGAGCCACGCGGAGTTATCGGTGCCATTAACCTGCCCCTGTGAAGGTGAAAAATCACAGCATCCCTTGGCTTTCTTGCCCAGGGAGGAGCAGGACACCAGCACAGCGGGGTAAGGGCGTTCAGTCAGGCAGATGCAAATACCTCTTCTCCGGGTAACCCAGCCCTGCAAGGTCCAGCACGGTACCGCTCTGAAATCCAGGCAGTAATTTCCAGTCCCTGTTGTGCGTACATAAAATCTTTTCCACCTTTAGAACTGGTTTATTGCCGCATTCACACACCTGTCTTGTTCTTGTCCCTGTCGTGGTGGGCACTGCAGAGCAGCGTCGGCTTTGTCAGCAACCCTCAAGTTCCCTGTGGTGGTTTTTGGGAGGGCTATGAGCTGAGCCCCTCCAGTTGCCGCTCAGCATCGCGACTCGGAGCGGAAGAGATGCTGCATAAATGCGGGTGAGTGGTACCCGACAGCTGCTCGGATTGCCACCGCTCTTGCTTTCGGCATGTGGCACCGTCAGGTCGCTCCCTGTACGCGGGGCGTGCATGAAGCAGTCCCAGCTGAATGCTAGTTCGCCTTTAACATGCTGGTGGATGTTGTTGGCTTTTAACAAAGCAGCTGGGAAAATATTCGTGAACTGGCCAGACTGGAAAACCACTCATGGGTTCAAAGGCTGAACGGTAGATGGGAGCCCATCTGGACAACTTTCTGTTTCTTTGGTTTTTAAAGCACTTTATTGAGCACTCCACAGCAGGGGGGCTGTGTTGTGATTTCATAAAAGAGCATCATCGGTTGAAATTATTCTTTTTCTTCCTGTTGTTTTTTTTTTTTTTTTAAATATTTTTCTGCAAACAGGGGATCCCTATTATACAAAACCAAAACAGTTAGTAACTGGGCAGAGCAGTTCCAACATACCACAAACAGCTGGTACTTAAAAGTCTATCTTGAGGCTGATCGACTTGAACAAGTCTGACAGCAAAAATTGATGTGTTGCTAACTGAGACGCAACTGCTGTTACTTTTCTGGAAGTGCGTATGAGAGATGTAGAGCTTGGCTTACAAGCAGGCTGTGACACAGGACATAGGCTGAAGATACTGGCTCTGCATGGGCCCAGGATACCAAAATTAAATAATCAGTCATCTCAATTGCAACAGGATGAGAATACCACAAAAAATCATGCAGTGTTTCCAAAGCGGAGCTGGCGGAAACACCCTGCGAGCAAAGGGTTTGCCCGTGCTGCCTCTGTGCTGGCTCCGGCGGGTACAGCCTGGCCTTCCGAGGATTATAGTCCCAGCTTTGGCTGGCTCTATCTGGGGATAAATTAAACGAGAGCGGATATAACCCAGTGTATGTACACACTGGGCCCAAGTGTGTATATAATAACCGGCAAGTTAATAAATTTGGAAGTGCCATCCCATCCCTCCTAGCAGCTGAGTTACTTGTAGGCTGTAACTAAACCTGCCTTCTCTTTTCTTTGATGTACTTGTGGGCAGAGTGATATTTTCAAGATCAATTCATCCATCCGCCCCCTCATAAACAAAAGTTGAGGGTTTAGATGCCATTTATTAAGGATTTGGCACCCTCAGAGACTTGAAAATGTTTAGTACTGTACTAAATGTCTGTTTTATTTAAGGTGATGACTGTGCTTAGAAACCAACTGTTGGATTAAGCTTAGTAAGCCAGTGCGCTGCACTGATATCTTTTGCAGGATATCAATTGCACTGTAAGCGGGCATTTTATTGTGTTGTCGTCTTGTCTGGAGTTTTTATGAGCTTTTCAAGAGATTGAAAATGAGCTTTTATGAGCATTTCAAGCGAGGTGCCACGCTTTGCGGAGGGCAGGCAGGGAGGGCAGCAGTGGGACATCTCTGCCTTGGGCTTCTCTTGCCCTCCACGGAGTCTGGGTTCACAATCAGCACTTTCTGGACAATTACACCTTTGTGCTGCATTTTTGATGTTAATTTGTGGAAGTGATAGGGCAGGAAGGGCAGAGCCTTCCTGATGCTCAGCTTGGCTCCTCAGCAGTACCTGGAGCCCAGCCCCTGAGCTGTGCGACAAAGCCAGCCAGCCTAGCACCAGCTGACAGCCTGAAATGCCATATTGCAGTTGCTGATGAATGAACAACCAAACGTCTGGTACTCCACAGGTGCCAGTTTATTCCCCTTGCCTTTTTTTTAAGTGACATTTATTTCTCTTTTAAGTAGCAAGAGCTTAGAGCGTGTTTTCCAACAGCAGCCAGACCATTTGCTTCCTTTTTATCCCTATTCAGGCACTTTTCTTGGTGCCCTTGATGATTAGAGCTGGGCGTTTTGTTCTGTCAAATACTTCACTGCATAGAAAATGTTATTTTGGTTGTCTTGGAACTACTGATGAAAGCATGTGGTCTGCATCAGGGATGGTTTACAGCTTGGGACTTTCTGGGGACGTGGGAGAGGCAACTGGGGTCTTCGTCGTGCTATTTCTGACCCATAGCTGCAGGTGTAGGTAGGCAATTGGGTTGCGCAGAGGCTTGCTTAGGACCTGGTGCTTCATAAATGTGTGCGACTGCAGAATAAATCAGTATGCCAAGGGAGCGAGGAGCTGAACCGACCTTGAAATACAGCAGCGGTCTTTAAAACTGAGAAACTGCGCAAACAACGCGTGACGTTGTCATCGTCTCTGTCTTTATGGGCGATATCAGATCCCTGAAGGGAAACGGAAACGCTGAGAGTTGCGCTGCAGAAAGAGCGCATTACAAACGAGGGGTGTTTAATCCTCCCCACCCTGAAAAAGTGCCCATGCTGGTTTTATCAGCTGCACAGGCAAAAGCAGGAATATTGCTGTCACCAGGCATTATCGCTAAATCCAGCCCCAGCGTGCGTATACGGGCCTTGTGCTCATCGTGCCTTTACACCCTGTGCACAGCCCTCGCCCTTGGCCGTGGGCAGGGGGACGGGGTACATGGTCCATGGGGGCCAGTGGGGTCACTCGTGGGAACCTCCCAGAAAGCATGAACTATCATTGCGGGAGGGTTTTCCCTTTTCCAAAGCCAGGAAAATCCACTCCAAAAACCTTTCCTTGAGGACTGTGATGAGCATGAAACTGTGGCGGAGGTAAGGGGCTCTGCCAGGATGGTTGATGGTTTTGGACTTCAGAGATTGTCTTTAGGAAGTTTAATAGCCTCTTCATATCGTTTTTATGAGGTTTATTATTGCTGCAAGGAAAACACAATTGTGTTGCGGGTCATTGGCTAGAGAAGAGACATCTTCCCGTCACATCCCTAATTACCGCTCATGTCGAGTGCTATGGCAACCGCCTTTCTGCACCACGCTGCCAGGCAGGACATCTGCGCTTGGGTATCGCAGGCTTTTTGGAGCAAGTCCAGGCTTTTTTGGACCTGTTGCTCCCCAAAGTGTGCTGCCCACCTCGGGGATTCAGCATCATGACATATCAATTAGGAGTTAGTATTCAGTGCTAATCATCCCTTTTTTTTTTGCCCCCCTTTTCCTTTGCAATCAGAGCTGGCAAAGCCTTTGTAACACAGACACCTTGCTGTGGAGGTATGAAAGCTGCTCCAAGCTGAACTCAGCATCTTCTGGCATGGCGGGAAGGATGCCACTGAGCAGGTCTGCTTGTAAACCCTACGCCCTGGGCTGCGGGGTGGCCGTAAGGCGATGTGGCACTTTGCTGAGTGTGACTGTCCCCAGGTGAGCCACCAGCCCCGCTCCTGGGTCTGCCCAGGGGCTTCCATATCAAGGATGAGGAGAAGGGAGTGAAGGTCTTCTGTTGGTCTTCCCCACCATGCTAGAAGGTCACCTAAAGGAGCATCTGGTGATGCTGGAACCACAGATGTGGATATCTGAGATGATTTTTCCCTGGTCTGGGCAGTGCGAGCCCTACCTGCTGGTGCTCAGCAGGGAGCCAGGACCTCGTGGTTTCTCTCTCTGTGTTTCTGCAGACGGAGCAGGTCCGTCCTGGCCTCCCTGTGTGACACTGCAGCAACTTCACAGGGGCTTCTTGGGTAGGGAGGGAACAGCCTTGAAGCAGGATGAGTAATAGAAATGTGGTTTAGCCTGAGCCTGCCAGACTTACTGTGCTTGTTTGTATCGAAAAATCAGTGTTTTCCAGATGATTGGCTTGTAACGAGGAATCTGCTGCCCCAGAGCAAAGCGCACGGTGCAGAGCACACAGCTTTGGGTGTCAGTGTTTCCAGTGACCGTAGGCTTAAGGTTTGAAAACTGGATCTGTATTAATGAGAATGCAGATGGCTCATCAAGGCAAGGAGCCACAAAGCCATATGGAAATGCTAATACTAAAATATTAATAATCAGTGGGTCTGAATACAGGTTTTCTGTGCAGCCTTGCTGCTGCTCTCCGCCTGTCTTGCTGAGCAGCATCACCCACGGTGCGGAAAAAAAGCGAATCTGCCCCATCTTGGTCATCGTTTGCCTAAATCCAGAGGAAAGCTGTGCAAGGAGCAGGAAGGAGCTGCACCCTGGGTTTAGGTGGGCAAAGCATCCTTGGAGGCACTAGCCTTCAGCCTTCAAACTGGTGAACGAAAATCCTGCCAATAGCAAGGGCAAGCAGGAGGAAAGAGGTTGTCTCCCGAAGTACCTAGAATCAGTTATAATCCCAAATCACGCGCCGTAGGTGATGAGGCTCTTCGTAATATAAAGTTTAGATGTGAAAACTTCATACAAAATCCTCCCTTTGCTTCCTTCTGGTTTTGGGCAGTTATTTGTCTCTATTTTTTCTTGTCTGTGGTACCAGCGCTTTGGAGAAAAACATGATTTACCGCTGGGCTTTCCACCCCCCTTACGTGCTCCCCAAGTGCTCAGTGATGGAGCCGGTCCCAAGGGAAGAATAACGTTATTAGTTTTGCTTCGGAAAAGGCAACATTTCTCTCCCTTTCAGGAGCCCGCTGTGGGAGCTGCTCCTTGTAGGTATTTTAACCTAAATAATTGTGCTTCAGTGCTGGAAGCGTCCCAGTTATGCGGCGATCCAAGTGGATTTTGCAAAACTGTGCCTGTTGCATGTATACATGGATTTGGGGAGAAACCTCTGTCTGGAGTGGCTGATGAACCCCGCATTAGCTTGGGCAAATGGGCTTTCCTCCGGCTACTCTGGGAATTTGAATAGGTGGTACCTTCTGCCCTACTGGAAAAAGCTGAGCTGAATGAAAAATACCTGCTGGGTTGTTTAAGACTCGCTGCTTATTCTATTTATTGGTTGTACCGAATCGTCTGCAGGGCAAGCGTGCCTGCGCCAATGTGTGCACCTTTGAATTACTCCTGTTGAAGCACTCTACAAGATATATTTTAAATTTATTTCATGCAGGAAGCAGGGACGTTTGGCAGGAGCCAAAGACCATCCTCTAAAGTAACAGCCAGGTGGGCACCAAAGGCTGCCAGCTTGCCACAGCTAAAGAAATTAAAGCCCAAACTGACCTATGTTGTGACTACTCGTCTGCCTACGTCGTTTGAAGCTGCAGCTGGCTGGATGCACTCCTGGTTGTGGACAGCCTTGACATATTATTTATGCTGTTTCTTTACAGGTGGCACCTCAGATTTTGGAAGTCCTTTTTTAGGTCATACCACGAGAATGGGTTTTTTGGTTTTCTCTAAAGCAAGCGGGCAGGTGAAGGAGGTACTTGGGTATGTCTTGGGAAGGATTTAGCAGGGTTCTCCAGAAGAGTATGATGATGGGCTTGGAAAGTTGCTTAGTTCTTCAGAATTAAAGTTATTCAGCTCCTGGCTGGCATCCAGTATTTGGTATTTCTCTTGCTCTACCTGGAATAATTTCTCTCACTCTGAGGTTTGTGTAAAAATGTTTCTTTGAGTTCAGAAACTGATGAGGAAGAGTGACCATCTGTGACCCCTTAGTAGGCATCTGGATGTACATGTTCCACTTCCAAGGTGTTGAGATAACACAGTGCTGCTGCTGCTGGGACTAGAAGGCGTATCATCAGATATAATAACGCTTTCCAGCTGCGCATGTTGGTTTTTAGTCTTTTCTAAATGAAAATGAGTTTTGCAGGTGGCTAACGCTAGAACATAATTTTGTTTCCATGCTCGTCTGAAGCCTTGTAGCAAACACAAAGCTGTGAATAAAAGATGAAAATAAAAGTAGAACGTGATTTCAGAAAAACCTCCATTTTCTGTGCTGGTGAAGCAACTAAGTCGTGTGGCTGCTGATGCAAATCTTTCATCTGCCCAAGTAAAAGGGTTATTATCTTCAGCTGAAGCTGATCAGGTGTTGAGTCGCATTTGAGCAGCACATCCAGGCAGCTATTTGCATGAGAAATACGCTGTGAAGATGAGACTTTGATGTATCTGCAGCTTCTGAATGCCCATTATGTTTCTGATCGTGCCGCCCATTGGGAGAGCCTGCGACACCTTTCCCATGGGTGAGCTGGAACCCAAGAAGGAAATTTCACGCTCCGCTCCTCCATGTTATCTTTTCCGTTCGGAGATAACCTTTCTACTCCTCTCTATAATTGAAGAGAAGCCTAGAGAGAAGCGTTACTGACAGCAAGACAGAAGCCATCAGCCTTGCCTTAGGGAGAGAGGAAGATGCTGGGAAAGAGAGGGAGAGATGCTGGACAGTAGACTCACGGCTGCTTTGGTTGGAAGGGACCTCTGCAGGGCTCCAGTCCCTAGTAGTAGGACCAGCACTGGATTAGGACAGCCCTGGCTTTGCACTGCTGAGTCCTGAAGACTGCCTGGGATGCTCTCTGGGTAACCCCTTCCAGTGCTGTGCTGCACTGGGCTTGCTTATTAAGAGCTAAAGCAAGTAATCAAGGTGGGAAATTTCCAGAAATACTTTTTTTTCCTGCTGGAAAATGCTGATTTGTTTAAACAAAGTGTTGGACTGACCTGGATCGATGTAGCTGGAGCTTCTGACCTGAGACTTGGAGGTTACTTGGGGGACCATCACCCACCCAGAGATCTGGCTGCTGGGATGCTCAGCTTGAGCTCGTAGTCCCTGTGCTGTTGGACACCCTGCTGCAACGTGCCCTGGGAGAAAGTCTCAAAGATGGCAACGTGTTTCAAGAAAGGCCAGACAAGAAGAAAATAAAGCTTATAAGTGCTTTGAACCAATGGAAAAGCAGCAGTCATTACAGGGACAACTCTGATAAAAGCCCATCTGCTGGAAAATCTGCAATCAGGGACACGGCAAGGCAAAGAGGCGGCTTCCCAGGGATCCTCGTTAGCTCAGGCGCTCATCAAACCGCATTTTAATGTTGAGTGGGGTTTTGAGGGGAGAAATGTATTTCTCTCCAGAGTACGCAGGAGGCACAGCAATGGCTCTGGCCAGCCTCCTCCTCTTGCTGGTCGTGCGGCAGTAATCACTCTTTGGGCAAATTCACTTAATTAAGCCCACTGAGGAGATGCTCTCACAGCATGGTTGATGCTCTTTAAACTCCCACATACGAGGGAGGACTATCATGCTTTGATGACTTTTCTTTTTCTTTGAAATAGTTGGACGTGAACCAGCAGGGAAAACTATTTCCTTATTGCCAATATGTTTATCTGGTCAAATTATCCCAGTGTATTTAAATGGTGGTGGGTGGTGAGCAATAAACAGTGCTTTTTGTGGCCAAATTAGTTTATGGCTTGGACTGTGACGTTTCAGAAGATGCTCTAGGTTGAAAGCTGAGCTCTTGTGTTTGGCTCATATTTCTGTCGGCGAAATTAGGTCGCAAGTGGCAAATGGAGGATCTCCGAAGTATATCTTTGCCTTGGAAAGGAATCTCAAAGGGTGCGCACCCCCAGCAAGACTGGGGATACAAGGTTCTGCTGCTCCACCTTACAGCGTCATTGGTTGGAAAACAGAGGAAAAGGCCTGAAACCGAAAAGACTTGGATTTTCTTGATTTTTTCTACTTTGAAAGAAAGACTATTGTTTTGGAAAGAGATCAGATAGATATGGCCTCTACTGTGCAGAAAAAAACTGTATAACATAGAAGTCTAATGATCTCTTCATTTAAAGTTTCACTTGAACATTCTTATATTCTGCTTAGTTACTTGGGTTATGCCTTCAATAAATTCTTTAATTAGTCATACTATTAATGTAAGAATGCTTGAAATTAAAAGCTAATTCACAGCTGAGTGTTCTGGTAGCTGAAAGATGATTTTATTTTCTGAAAAAATGAGCACAACTTGTCGCGATTTTTCTTTTTAACCTATTGTGGCTTATGGGAATGTTGAATTTTTGGCAGCTGAAAAAAAAATTGGTAACTAACTCTCACCTAAACATTTTCATGTCGAAGGGCTTTGCGATATGTGACCGCTCCAAAAAATATCCCCTGAAGGGCAGTGCTGGGGTGAAGGGTTAGGGACGGCGAGGGTATTCGTGGAAAGCCACCACCTCCCGTTTCACAAGGTTTGAAACCCAGATCCTGAACGTTTGCATCATAACAAATCCTACCGGCACAACCTATGGGGTGGTTAGTTACTAAAGCATTAAATTACCAGAGCAGCTTGTAAATTGTTCTGTAGCTGGGTATTGCACATCCCTTGTGTTGCGTGTTCAGCTGAGCAGCACCCACGTTGGGCAACAAACCCCCCTGCAGCACCGATGGGGATGTGGCTGTGTGTCAGCGATGCTCCCGACGGACGCGCTCCTGCGGGATGGAAACATCCTAGGCAATGCCATGGGTCGTGCTCAAGTACCCATCGATTGCTCCTTACAAATTTTCGTCTGAACATTATCATATTTTTTATTAAGTCAGCTTATGACTTCAGTAATTTCTTTAATTAGACTTATTCTTAACGCAAGATGGCTTAACATTAAAAGCAGCTTCTTAGCCAAGTTAACATTCAAGCACAATTAAATTAAATAATATGATGGCAGGATGTGAGGAAATAAAAGATCTTTTTTGGCAGCAGCAGATCAACTATTACAATGCAAAACCATGTGGAATACAATAATAGATTATTTTTTTTCTCAGTAACGTGCCCTAGCTGCAAACCCATAACCACTTCAGTAGGTGTTTATAAACATTAACTGGCATCTGAAAAATATTATTTAAGTGCTTTGTGGGTGATGCTGATGTAAAAACTACTCCTGCGCATGTGCCCGAGAGTATCAGTTGACTTCCCAGGCTCTGTGCTGGCAAGAGCTTTGATGGAAGATGGACTGTGGTCCTCGGGTGGGCATGGGGCTGTGCCAGTGTTGGAAATGCATCTTCTGGGTTTCTTCCCCCGCCTGAATTTCCTCTGCCTGTGGATTGCTGAGGCTCCGTGTTAGCGATCACATGCCGCCAAAGCGCTGTGGCCCGTTCGGTCGTGTCGGTTCTTTTGGGTAGCATTTTGGATCTGCATGCGTTTCTGGATTTGGGCATGAGAACGTCAAGTCAGGAAAACTGAGCTCACAGCATCCCTGGGGGAGTTTGTAGGATTCAGTGAAGTAATTCCAGGGTTTGAGGAAGATGATAAATCTCCAAGGGAATTAAGATAATGTGCAAAAGCTCATTTTGCAGAGATGCATGTGGCACCTGAGGCTCTGGCTGAAGCTTGTGCCAGTGCGTTTGCTGCCGGCAGCTGCCACCGCCACGTGTCCTGCACCACGAAGGTGTCTGAGATGAGAGATGACTTTTCTATACCGTGACTGGCATCAGTTACCCAAAAGTGGGGGTGATTCAGTAACATGTGCTGTCACAGCACGAGCCGGGTCGGGTGGCACCTTTCCGGCAGCCGGCATCTCACGGGATCGAGATGTTCGTGTTTGTTGGCAGATCCCACAGCTCAGGAGAGGCGGTGAAGGGGTCCCCGGTACTGTCACTTGGGGCTCCGCTTTTAGGGACAACCCGGGCATGGGTGGCACTGTGAATTTGGGGATTTTCCTCCCCAGATATCACCACAGCACACACGTGTTTCTGCTTAGCTGTAGTGCGCCCAGCTAAGGCACCTAGGGGATAAAATCCATGTAGTGAGAGGCCAGCAGGGTCCTGCGGCTGTAGGAACTTGCATCTTCTCAGGCAGAGCCTAAACAGAAAGAAAAAAAAAATCTCCTATATTAATCTCTCTGCTAAAGCAGAAGCTCTCTTGATAACGCTGTTTGAGGGGGAAATGCAACCTGTGCCCCATCCTGCTGCCACGCAGGGCCCAGCGAGGCCGCTCCGCTCCCACAGGGGCTGAGCCTGCTGCGGACGACAGCAAAAGATTTCAGCAGAGGCGAGATTTTCCTGGGTACATCAGCTTGCTGCAAAGGCACCGTGCTTTGCGTCATGAATCCCCGCTGGTAGGGGTTGGGCATGGCCTTGGTAGCGAAGGGCAATCCCCAATTAATGCTTTCCCACCGTGCTTCATCCCTTCGGAAGGAGAGCTCATCCCAAGAGAGGGCTAGCAGCGAGCGAAAGCTTCAGGTCACAGAGATGGGGAAGAGGCCAGGTCCTGCGGGCTGGGACCACCAGACCTGTCGGTCAGGGCATCGGCAAGCGGTCGGGAGGATTTCGGGATCCGGGGCGGGACTGCGGGAGGATGCCACTAATGAAAGTGGTATTGAAAACTTCTCTTTC
>NW_009615913.1:59903-76722 GCF_000690535.1 Cariama cristata
TTATGTTGACAGGTCAGACAGAGCAGGGGTGTGTTTAGTTTAAGAAACAGCTTTCCAGGACATAAATGGATGGATAAAATATAATTCTGTTAAGAGATCATTCCAGTGCTTGAACAGCATTAATAAATGTGTGGGAATCTGAGGCACAGAGAGATTCGCAGCAATCTTTGTTTCCCGAGCAGGTTGTCTGTTGAGAAGTCGTTACTCAAACTAAATAGTGCTGCATTAAGAAGGAATTGTGCAATTTTATCCTGAGGAGGTCCTGGGCAGGAGCTGTGCACAGCCCCATGGGTGCTTCGCAGGGGCAAAATTGGGAGAATTGAACCCCCTAGAAAACTAAATTTTAAAAAAACTTACTCTGAGCAAATGGGAACGAGCACATTCCTGTGCCACGACAGGTGCCTCCCCAGGCTGTTGCCAAGGTGGATCTTTGGAGGACGGAAGAGGAATTACTGTGCCGGGTGCGCTGGATCCCCCATAGGCAGAGGTCCACCCTCGGCAGGGGATGCACAAGTCCCCATTTCCCCCTCCGGGAATATCCAAAATAACATGTGAACTCCTTCCAACTGTGCAGACGCTAAAGATGCAGAGGTGTGGATGCCCTGAGTGGTACCAACCACTGCCTTCTCCTTAGGCTGGCCCCACCGGTAACCGGGTGACGTTGCAGGCGGGTAGCTGGGGTTAAGCCTGCAGAAATCCTAACTGTAACCTTCGTCTGTCCTTGATATTAAAATCATCTTTCTCTCTCTTTTTTTCCTGCTTCCTCCCCTGCCTCATCGTCCCCCTCTTCCAGCAACGTGGACACCAAGGAGCTGTGCGGTGAGTGTGGTCCCTCTCCTGGGGCAAAAGGATGCATGAAACCCCTTACAAAGCTGGCGACGCCAGGGTGGCTGTGGAGCTGGGGGGGTCTTAGCACTTCTGCTGCTTTGCCCCTTATTCCACAGGAAAATTGGCAAAACTTTTCTTCATTTTCTTGCAACATAAATGGGGGTCAGGGCTGAGCAGAGCACCTGGCTCCCGTTCAATAACAAGCTGGAGTTTAATTTCTGGCAATGTCGTGGCTTCCAGCTCCACTCTGAAGTTCAATAAACTGGTATCCCTCTGCAATACCCGTAACGTGTTTCTCCTTAGGCAAACCTTTGTGTTTCCCGGCAGGCTGCCTAAGGTGTACACCACCTCTGCTGCACCTCCCATGGCTTGCAGAAATTAAAGACTGAAAAGAAAATCTCTGATAATGTTTTCTCCCACACCTTGACCAGAAAGAGATTATTTCCTGCCGGGATTTCTGAAGGGCTTTGCCTCGATGGGAGATGACTTGGGCACAGGGCTCCTGCTGCTCACTTGGGTGTGTTTTTCCATGGACACTTGATATTGGGAAACGTTTCCTGTGCTCCAGTTTTTTGGGAGGAGATGGGGAGAGAGAGGTGTGTGACTTTGCAGAAGCCTCATCCATCTCTTCTCCTCCCCTCCCATGCGAGGATGCAGAAGAACATACGTAGCCACCTCGACGGGTCTTCACCGTTTACCTTCATCACTTTGCCACTACTTCCAGCCTTCGGAGGTCTGGCTGGGAGCAGGTAGCGCAGCCAGAAAGCTGCTTGCCAGGGAGCCAGGCCAGCACTGGGCAGATACTCGGTATTCCCAATACTTTTAGGACCTCTCTGTCCATCGCAGCCTGCAGGTCTGCCTGCACCAGGCCATCGCCAGGGGTTTCTCTCCCCCCGGTGTATTTAACCCCCACCCACACCTTCCCTTTCTCACTGCAGCACCCGTAGGATTTTGAGCATTCAGCTCAAAAAGGCACCTTTCAGCTGTCGTTGCTTTGGTATGCAAGAAATTAAGCCTTTCACAAAATCCTTTTTGGTTTGCTGATGATATGATGGGCTTGTTCCCGTTACTCCTTTCTCATTGAGTTTGATCTCCTTGCCTGCTGACCCAAGAAACCAAACCCCCACAGCTCGTACCATCAGCTTTGCCAGGAAATACAGGAGTACTAACGTCGTTGCTTGACCCCACCTTACTTTTTCTCCATCAGTCTGATAAAATCAGAAAATCACACGGCCATGGTCCAGCGTGATCCCAGCTCGCGGCCTCTCCCGGGGTGGGGGTAAACCTGCCAAGAGGGGAGGGAGATAAAGCCATCACCTCCCGTGGGAACCCAGAGCAAGGATCGATCAGCACGAGATCCTGTCCAGATCTGTTATCTGCTGAATACCTGCCCTTGCCTGCAATTTCTTATTTGCTTGCTACTCTTCTAAGTATTAGTTTAAACATAAAACCTCATTTTGTCTAAATGGAAGCTGTGGTCTCTCTCGAGGTGGGTTGTGTGTTGTAAGGCACTGAGAGCATCTTAAAAGGGATTTTTTGAGCCCTGCAGCTTATATGAGAAATTTGATATGGCTTAATCTGTATCGGGCAGCATCTTATAAAGCTCTGCACTTTCTTCCTACCAACGGATGCAACAACGACCAGCGCTCAGACTGACTTTAGAAGGGTTGTGTGGCTCCTTACCCCCAGAGGAGCTCCCAGGCATAGCTGGGAGCGCTTAATACACCCAGAAAACACGACTACAGCTACACAGATGTTGCATGCAGTGGTACAAGCTGTCCAGTGAGCTGAGGTGTCCCCTACAAACCGGAGATGTACACCGACCCATTGCAGATTACCGGGGCGGGGGGTGATGGCTTTGCTGGTACACCCACCTCCTCCCACCCCAGCCCTGGGTTGCAGCGATGTTCATCCCTTGAGCATTGATCCCATTGCACTCTGCAGCTTCGTAGGAGCCAGGAGCAAGAACCAGGTAGGATAGGAAGAGCTGATGTCAGAAGTTCACATGAATAAATATGAACTAAAAGAGTAGACCTGAATACTTGGGTTAAGTCAACGCCACTCTCCTCCCAGGTGCTCCTTGGTTGCTCTTGAGGACTGTGCTCTGCCCACAGAAGCTCATTTCTCCTGAAACGTATGGGTCCAGCTTTTTATTTCAGGACTTACAAAAAGTCTTTACCTTTAAGATCTGCTCGGTTTTTCTTTCCCAAGTAAAGTAATAAAAATAACACAAATAAACACACTGCAGTGAGAATAAGCTGTTTGGCTTATCGTGGAACAGCAAACAGCTGCTGTCAATCATGCTGCGACATTCCGGTTTCTGCCAAAATCTTCTTCGCCTTGGATATATTCTTGTCTGTAAATAGCTATAGGCACTTCTAATTAAGCCAAGAGAACCTAATTAGTGGGATTGTTTCCTGGAGTTTGTGTCTTGTTGCATGCTGCAGAGATGTCACCTCGGTGTGAAGCTTCGTGCCTTAGCGCTAAAGAGCAGTGCTGGTGGCTTTTAAGGAACATCTTTTAGCTGTAGTCTGGGTCAATCATCCAGAAACCTGGTCATTTCTCATCTGCACCGCAAACTCACTGCATGCCTCGCTGCTGCCCTTCACTTCTCTAAATTGGGGTGAACCTGGCTGGTATTTGGCTGCTTTGAGTGGTAAAGACTGTCAAGGGAATGGAAAGGGGATTTCTTTTGAGACTTCTCCCTCCATGTTGGCAATAGGAGGGAGAGAGCCAAGATATGGTCAAATGCAGAAGTGGGCATGGAAAAAAAGCACCTGCTAAGTTATTTTCAGTGGCAGCTACTGTGCTCTTTTTTACAATGATCCCAAACTTCATGGGAATCGCACCACTTCCCATCCCTGCAGGACAAGTTGTGACTTTGGCTCAGGGTATTGAACATAAAAATATACCTGAAACCACCCTCTCAGGTTTTTCTTTCCACCAATAAACAGCCCTTGCTGTGTCACGTAGCTTTGAAGTGTTAAATGACATCAACAGATGCCATCATGTCCCTCTTGATTTTCCCAGACTATTTTGCTGACCATATGGGAGACTACGAAGACGTCTTGGCTTCACTGGAGACGCTGAACCTCTCCATTCTGAAGGCGATGGACTACACCAAACGGGTGAGTCCTCCTTGCTCCACGGGCTCGGAGCGAACGGTGCAAATGTTACATGAACAGAGCATCTACATCTGAAGGTCTTAATCCCATTCAGCAGCCTTGTCTCCTCGTGCCGTTGCATTTGTGCAGGAAGCAGATCATCACAGCAGCATGACGACAGTGGGTTGGTTTTGTATTGACAGCAGATGAATCTTGAAAATCTTGGCTAGATTGTGAACCAAAGTGTTGATGTCATGTGCAGTAGATGGTGGCATGGAGGCTTAGTGGCAGAGCACCGCACCTTCTCGGCACCCTTCCTAAGCCTGACAGGCGGTCTTGGCTCTGCCATGGCTTACGCTCTGCCTTGCCTGAAGCATGAAGGCGCTCCAGTTGTCTTCAGACAGCACAGCCCATGGGTCCCTCAGGTGGGATTTTGAATACATGAGTTCTTGTTAAAGTCATTGGCAGCGCTTTTGGAAACTTCATATTAGATGGAGCTGCTATTGAATACAGCTTCCATGTTGGAAGGCATCCTGAGGTCCAGAAATACAGTCACCCATGTACCCAGCTGCTGTGTTAGAAACTAGAGGGCTGTGTGTTTGAAGGACTACAGGCGAATCATGCAAGTACCAAACCCAAGACATAATGTCCTGTTTCATGTGTGCAGAGTACCCCTAACTTCTTTAAAAATCCACCATGTACCTTAATGATGCCATTAATAATGGACTACTAGACAGTGACACTGATCCAGAAGCATATTGAAGTTTATTTACAAACACCTAGAAAATCTGAGCCGAGGTACCGGATAAATGTCCCCGCTGAGAAATGCGCCATTCATTTGGTGCCTTACCAGGAGGACAGAAATGTTTATAGAGCTCCTGTTCCTTCCAAACCATTTTCCTGTCCTTTCTGTACCACTTCATAAAGTAAGCGGGCTGTATTGGTGATACTTGTTGCCTCAGGATAATCAATCCTTCTCCCTTTTCTACCTTCAACCATATTTGCATCCTTCCTTTGCACCGTGATGAAAGAAAAGTAGTCTTCCTCTTCACTGGTGAGCAGTAACGTGGTGCACGGAGGACCAAGCCAAGGAAGGAGGATTTGCTTTTTCCCAGCAGCTGTAAGGACTTCCCAATTCAACTCCAGCCCTCCTCTGAGTAATCCAAATTGAAATCTCCCTTCCGTTTATCTTTGAAGCTAAAGGAGAAACTCAAATTACTCCACGTTAAAGATGTGGTAATGATAAGAAGTTTTAGGAGTTAGAATGGGAAACAGTCAATTTCTCTCCCCCCTGGTTGCTGAGTAGAGAGCTTGGTTTCCTTGTTTGATCAAAATCCACCCTTTCTAGTGTTTGTGAGGAGGGAGGCAGAGACAGCGAAGCCACATATTTCACATGTTGATGTCTTGCCGTAATAAAGTAAAGGTAAAAGTCTTTGGGCAAGCACTGATCGGTCTGAAGTGTTCGTGAATTTTTTATCAACATTATGAGAGGGTAAGAAAAATCAGGACAACGGTAAGAGTTCATTTTGTCTAATTAAGTTGCTGAGTCTGTTCCTGACTCATTTATATTCATTATTAGCAAATTTTCTGGCAGTCAGGTTTGCCAACTATGTATTTTAAATACATGTTAACATGCTAATAGAGATCTCAGTAATTCACTCCGACTTTCTATTCGTGATGCCTTCTACCATTGCTTTTCGAATGTGAGTTTAATAAGTATATGACTAATTCCTCCCAGTATTTTGCAAGAGGAAGATGGTTTATTCCCTGTTTGTAAATCCAGCATCTGAGCGTGTGGGTATCACGCAAGCAATTGCACAAGCAATCTGCAGCAGAAGCAGGATGGTTTTTCATAATCCCAATCCACCATCTTCGTAAGAAGAGCATCTTTCTCCCTCCTTGATTCGGCAACATGTGGCAGGATTTACCTGCCTTCATTGCAACGGGTAAAGGTCTTTTACCTTAAACCTGGGCTGGTCATCTCCATCGTGATCTTATGGAGGGAACCAGGGAGATCCAGAGCACTGGAGGCATCTTCCTCCTGTGATGCTGAAGGTTCACAACACTCTTCCTCTCAAATGCAGACATTTCCCTTCTAGATGGCTAAAGCCAGGTGAAGGAGTGCTGTCCCAGCATCCCTTCCTCACCCCCATTTTATCAGCCCATGGGGGGTGTTGCTCTTTGCCGCCCAGCAGACTTTTGGCAAGCGAGCAAACGGAGCAAGGCTCCTTCACAGAGAGGAGCTGGCAAAGAAGTATTTCATGAAAAACATCGCTCCCTGCTGTGATTTTGTGAACAAAGCGGTACAAACCTCATCAATGAATTATTCAAACGCAGGCGCTTTGTTCAAGTAAAGAACTGAAGGGGAAAAAAAAAGCCAAAACCAGAATATAGGCTGTTGTAGGTGGTAGAGAAACTAATCTCCAGTGTTCGGGTAGGACAGACTTCCAGGCAGCCTCAGAAGCTTTTCCCGAGTGCAAACCATTAGTGCTTTTTTTTGAGATGTGAGATTTTTTCACTACGTGCTTTCCCTAAAAAAAAAAGTATTTGTTTACTAGACTTTGTGGTTTTAGCATCAGGATTGTCAAAACAGAGTGTCAGAAGGCGGCTTCTTATGATCTGAACCGATAAAATAACCTGGCTGAGGTCTTCTCACCAGTTTCCAGCTGATGTGTGTTCCCATAGCCCATCACAGGCTGGGGGACATCACAGGGGTGTTTTATTTCCTCCAGGGCTGAGACCACCCCTACCAGATAAGGCTGCAGCCCTGGGGAGAAGATCCATCCCAGGACTGCAAAAACTGGTGTGAACTCCTGCTTGTCTGATGGGTCCCCGTAAAGCTCTCCTGCTCCATCTCCTCCGCCTCTGCTGCTGCAACCAAGGGCCCCGTGCTGATGTCAGGATGCTTAGGAGATAAATACGTGAAAATTTATTTTTAGAAACGTCGGATCAGGGAACAGACTGCTGAAACAGCAGGTTTTGGTAGGAGCCAATGTGGTTTTGTGCCCCCTGATGCTCCAGCCCATTGTTGTCTCTGCAGCTTTTCCCCGAGGCTGGATCTTGCCAAAGGCTCGGTGCTGGTGCTGAGCGCTGTGACTCGCGAGCAAACTGCTTTGCTTGTGAGATGCTCCTGCTTCTCCCTAGTAAAAGAAACATTTCATCAGCTGGAGAAAGCTTCCTTATTCCCTCCCTCACCCCTCTGTTAAAGAAAGTATTCGGTGCAAACACTAAATGAATCCTAACGCGCTTCTGCCTTGGCATTCTGACGAGAGGTGCCTGCTGCTGAGAGGGGCTGGAGAGCCGTGGTATTTAATTGCTGTTTATATGTCTCACCTTAAAAGACGACTGATTATTTCTTGCTCATAAAAAGAGAAAGCAGCAATTATCTCGTGCTGGAGGAGCTCATGAAGTATCAGCAGTAATTAGATTCAATGGTGGAAGGCCTGATACAGCAAAACAAAATCTGTCATTGTGATTATTTTCCAATACGGTGATGTCGGTGCCGTCTTGAAATGCCTGCCAGTGGCAAGGGGAAACACAAAGTTAAATTGGAGAGAAAGGAAATGAACTTTCAAGATCTAAAAAAAGCTGATGGTGGGAGATATTATTGTATAATTCTCATTTGTTGTCTTATAGTGCGGTCGGCAAATATCAAAACCACCGTGACTGGGAAGGAGATGGTCTGTGTGTCTGGTGTCGAAGGGGGTGCGGGGTATGTGGGAGCTGGGGGACTGGGGCCAGATGGATGCTGCCCCTCCCGTTTGGTCACTGACCCCCCTGCCTCGGGCTACCTGCTGTGGGACAGTGCCCGATGCCCCCACCACCCCTGCCAGCCTCGAGAGGTGCTGGGGGCGAGGGAGCGGGGGACAGTGCCTGGGGAGCCGGAGGGACAGCACCGGGGTGGTGGTTACCACTAGAGCAACACCCTCCCCCAGACACCCCGGGAAATGTGCTTTAGCTTGGTAAAGAAATACATTTTGTGGTTTTTTGAAGCCAAGAGTGTCAATTAACCCCCTTCCTGCCAGGTATGGCTTTTTGAGGTTGCTCCTGCTCCCCGCTTTTGCCAAATAAGCATTTTGCAGCACCGAGCATGCCAACGTTAGCAAGGCTGACCTTCAACAGTGAGGCAAACTTTAAAAGCAAGCTGCAAAGAAGTCCCAAAAATGCTGAGTGAGGAACGCCCTCCAGGACGAAGCAGCTCAGATTGAAGGTCAAACCGTTCCTTCCTGGAGATGCTCCTGTTGGGCACCAGATGGGTCCAAGAGGCGCCGGTGACTCTCCTTGGCACATGCCCTGTCCCAGCTGGAAGGGGAGCGTTTGGAAAGCAAAACGGCCCAAAATCGGAACTGGAATCGCAACACCCCCCTCCATGCACATGTGGGAATGAAAGGGAGCCGATCTCTGCAGTACTCGTGAACACGGTGCAGGGAAAGGCCGGGTTGCTCTGCTTCGGCGATGGCCAGGAGTGGGGTGAGCGGAGCAGGGGACGGGGGTGCTGACAAATTAGGGGGGATTTGGAGCCTTGGCTTCGGGGAGGAGTGAGGGGCAGCAGGAGGGATTTAGGGAGGAGGCTTGAGGACCTGCGGGTGGCCCTGGACCACCTTCTGCTTGATGTTCAGCATCACCTTCGGTCCTGGAGAGGAGTGAAAGGAAATATGAAAGTGTTTTACTCCTTGCTTGCTCGCTGCCAGCTCCACTGCCAGTCTACCACTTGCCAAAATCCTTTTTATCTCATTTAACGGACCTGGAGTGGAAATATGACCAAGTGGTGACAAATCACACGCCCCTTGAGATCCTTCTTGTGGCGGGGTACCGAATACCACCTGTGTGTCTTATGGACAGGCACTGTACCCAAACCAGCTGCAAATGCATTTTTCCCCAAGAATCATTATTTAGATGAGCGAATATGTAAATCATACAGGGAAAATTAAGTGCACTGACCTTCAACACCAGCTGCTGATGCTCCAGCAGCGCTAGGGAGCTCAGAGGTATATACATATGGGTGAATAGGTTTGCAGACGTTCTTTGTGAGTTAAATGGATCCTGCTGTAATTCCCCCTTCTTGTCTCTGCCTTATGACATGTCGTCGCAGTGAACAGGAGATACTGGGCTCCTGGGGCTCAGTGGGAGCTGCTGCTGCAGACCTCCCCTCCCCACCGCTGGTGCCGGCGTGGCCGTGGGGCTCTCACAGCTTGCAGCCCCCCGCAGCACGCTGCAAAGGAATGCTTCCTTGAGCAGCTCAGTTACAGCCCCAGAACAAGCACCATCTGCCAGCAGTCTTCGATGCTAAAAATGATGGATGGGGTTTTTTTTTGTTTTATAGCACACTCCAGAACAGCAATATAGTGCTCTCATTTGCATTCTTACCTGCCAAAATTAAGCTTGCCAAATAAGATATTGCTCTTTTTTTGAATGATGACACCTCGAGATAAACTAGTCAGTAGAAATAATCCTTAAAAATAATCTTTTCCTCCCATCCTCCAGCTAATCCTTTATCTCATCCTTTCATTTTACTCGAGCAGGTTTTTCTCCAGCTCTGCTGAACAAACTTGATGTTGACATCGAGGTCGTCTGAGGCTCCTGGAGCAGGCTCCTTGCTGCGGCGTCCCGTGGCAGGGTGCCACAGCAACACGGTGGTAGCAACCCTGGGTAGTGCCCAGCCCAAACAGCGTGAGCTGCTGGGGGCTTCCCATAGACATCGTGATTTGGCCCTGTCCTGGCTCACACCAAGCCGTGGTGGTTACACGAGCATCAGCTGAGGTCTCCTGGTCTGGGCTTGAAGCCCATGGGCTACCACTGCAGTGCAGCACTTCTGGTGCTTCATCTTTCCTACTGGGTGAATTGGTACCCTACCCCACATCAGGCTGTCCTTCGGAGAAGCGCTTCTCTGGCTTCCTTGTTGCTGAACATGGAAACATCTTATCTCCTGGTACTTTGCACCTGGCTAAACCCCAGGAGATCCCGTGCACCTTGTCATGGTCTTCCTCCTTGGGAGTGTTTGGCTCTCCTTTAGGGGTCAGGATGTTTGGTTAAATGGTCAAGTTCGCCTTTTCTGGAGGGCTCAGAGCATCATCTGTCCTCAGACAGATCTCCGCAACGCAGCGATCTGCCCTGACAGGGAGGGACTTGTTCTAGGGATTATTAACTCCTTTTTTGCCCCTTTCTTGGATGGGTGATTTTAGGATGAAACACCAGCTTTGAAACACTCGTATAATGCAGTTCAAGATGTATTCACGGTGAATGGTTTTGGCTGAAAAAAGAAAGGAGTGGCGATGGGGCAGTGAATTGGTAAAGGCTGAGTCATCTTTCCATATATTTTGAATGATACATTTCTGAACAACTCCAGTATCAATTTTTATAGCAAAAAAATGATGTGGATTTCTGGAAAAGTTGTGGAAATTTATAGTTCAAGACTAATCTAAAAGGAAACAAAGGCATATTTGTTTAGCTTCTCAGAAAGTATTTCTGCAACTCTTCTCTGAAACAGATTTAAGAAAATATCGTATCACAATTTAAGGCAAAAAGTGCAAGAACTGAATTTTCCCCGACTTTTCTGTTCAGACTCCAGCCCAGAAAGCCGACTCTCCACGTGATGCCATCCGGAGCAATTTCCTTGCCAGCCCCACGGGGCTGTGCCTGAGATCCAACCAGACTGCCAGACTGCCGGGGGGCACAGTGGGGCTGGCAGGGAGATTGGTCTTGAGAAGGTCTCTCTTGGAGCTTATTTTTAGACGAAGATGTTTATTCACTACTCTTCTGCTTGTCTGTCGCTGCAAAATTCATGTCCCTCCTCTTGTTCTAAGAGGGAAGACCATCTTCTCTGGAGGTCCTGCTCGTGCTGCCTGGGTTCCAGCTTTCATAGACCTTCTGTAGGACATGGTTCTCCTCCTCCTCCCTCCTGTTTTAAGGCCGTTGCTCCTGGAATTAGACAAATTGAATGGCGAAGGGAATAAATCCACCAGACGTCAGTGCTGTGGTCTTGCCAAACAGCCCGAGAGCAGCTTTCCACCAACGGGAAAGGCAGGGACCGAGTTGAGGCATCACCAGCTGTCACAACCAGGCTGAGCCTTCAGCAGCTTGACCATCCCACGTGGTTACATCTGCAGGGTCTTTTGAGTAGGTCCTGTTTGGAAAACAAAATCTGGTCTTTCCTTGGGAAACTGAAATAGAATATGTATTCATTTACTGTCTTGTGGAAACTAAATACAGCTAATTAGGAACTTGCGTCAAGGGCAAGGCTAATTATAGCCAGGGTGTTCAGAAGTAGGAGGCCACGCTTCGTTTCCAAATCTGTTGTTTACCTGTTAAGTAAGCGGACAGGGCGCACAAGAGCCGTATGCCTCTCGCTCCATAGGTGACCTCAGGGGGTGTGCTGTATAGGGCACGCGTGGGCCAGCAGTTACCTGCCCATCACATCCACGCAGCTGCAACAAGAAATGATGGGACTCTGTTGCAGCAAGGAGATTTGCTAATAATGGGAAGAGGGAAGTCCTCTGATCATTTGCTTGGGAAGGGTCCACGGTGGGAGCCCTTCTGGACCAGACAAGGCAAACGTGAGCTGAGAAGGGTCCAACACTGAGCTTTATAAAAGGAGGATTTTATAGCAAAAGACTTTTAAAACTCATGTGATGCTGTCATCATTTTTTTTTATCTGAACAGGTGTCTCATTTCCCTTTTTTAGAGCCGTTTCAGGAAGGCTCAGTGTCTTTCATATGTTAATGCTTTCGTTTATCAACTATTTAAAGTCTGTTCTCTTCAGGTTTCTTCTGCTGATTATGTGCCGGGCAATCAGTTTTGGGTCTCTGCTTTTGAAGGGATTTCAGAGTCAGGGGGAGGGAAAGGAGCAAGAAGCAGGTCTGAGTGTTATTCTTATTATAAGATAATATCTTTTGGAAGAAAATAGGCAATTATGAGCAATGAATTTAAATCAGCCACTCGGGGGTTACAGCGCAACACATGCCTGGTTTTTAAGGGGGTGAGTGGGTGGAAGATAACCTCTCCATCATCCCGGGGTGAGGTTTGAAAAGGGTGTTTCATGGCATGGCATTGGGTTTGGTGTTTTTTTGTTGTTTGATTTGATGTTTTGTTTTTGTTTTTGTTTTTGTTTTTGTTTTTTTTTTTAACTGGAGGAGAAGTGTGGGTGAAACAGAATTGGCTTTGGTTTCTGTTTGAAAAGCCTCCTCGGTTCGGTGCCATCGCTCCGTGGGCATGCTTTGGCAGTGGTTGGAGTTAATAAAAATTGGAGTAGCCATCAATGTCCCCAGGCTTGGTAAATGTCAACCAATTGGGCCAGCCTGGCTGAAAACCAGGGCTGGAAAGCCTCGTTGGTCAGGCTGGGAGGCTGCAAGGCAAAGGGAAGGTGTGGGGTTGTCGCAGGGGGGGTCTCCGAGTCCGTGGGTGGCGCAGAATCATTTATATTTTACATCCTGTAGTCCTAATGAGCTAAATAGTGACCTTTAAAAATGCCAGCAAAGAAGCTTTGAGATGCTCAACAGCATCGAAAATCTCCTTTTTCAGTCATTTGATACCCACAGGAACACGGCCATGAGAGCCCAGTTTTAGGTATCAGTTTGCAATGCCCGGTGAGGGATGCTTGATGCCGGTGTTGGCAAGTCCGAGCACTCAACAGCACCAAAATCCCAGCTGTGATTCGCACAGGTACCACATCCCAAGAGTGTTTTCATTAATCTGTGCTGGAACTTGGGCAGATCTGGGACAGGTGCATATGGAAATGGAAATCTGGAAGAGCCATGGCAGGGCTTTGAGCAGCCTGTGCCCCAACGTGTGCACCCACTGTGCGTGGGAAGGTGCATTACAGGCACGTCAAAAGCCTGCGATGTGAAGAGAGGGGTGGGATTTGGGGCTTGGAGCTCAGCTGATTGACCAGAGGACCAAGCATCGGGCGGTAGTTCCCCAATTACCTGTGGCTAAAGCAAGTTGTCCTTTTCCCACTCCTTCCTTCTCTCATTTTTCAATGTCTCTGACTCATGCCCTGGTTTGTCAAACGGTGATGCTTTCCAAGGCTCTCCTGAGAGCCATCCCCCGCAGAAATCTCAGGGCCATCCTTTCAGCGAGGTTTTTTACATTTGCTCCTCTACTGCAGACACACGCACCGCCCGTTTGCAGCAGCAGAGGTCAAGGCCAGGAGGCTGGGGATGCAGCAAAGGGAGAAATGTCCTTTTTCACCCTCCTCTGCCTCTTTGGCAGCCACTGTGCTCCTTCCTCCGAGGCTTGCCAACAAAACACTCTGCAGCATGGTAGTATCTGCGATGCCCAAGTCTTTCTAGCCTTGAACTAATGGACTAGTTGGATGGAAAAGAGCAGGCTTGGAGAAATGCCCCTGCAAGAGCTTCTGGCCCAAAGCAGCTTTGTTGAGTAGCAATTATTATATTATCTCCATCAATTTAACTTCTCAAGCAAAGCAAGAAAGAAATAACTCTTCAGGGTGGAATTAATAAGACCAAACCTCATTAAATCTCCCTAGGACAGACTGACAAATGTTTTAATAAGACAATGGGAAGGATTCCTTTGGAGTTGGTCTTATTAATGACTTGGTTTTGCAACACCAAATAAGACATTTGCTAGAGGAGAGCCCGAGGGATTGTCGAAAAGCCTCTGGGTGCACGCGTTTCAGACCCAGCTCCTGCGAGCAAATGTCACAGCTGGGTTGGCAAATGGCCAGAGTCAGTTAAGTGGGGGGCAAAAAAAACGACTATTGTTTTAATTTCAGAGCTATTGGACTTACTGGTCCGCCAAAAAGCATCAGATCTTCATGGTCACCCCAATATTCCTCTGCCCTGGCTGGCATAGCTTTGTACCCAACATCCATCCATCCAACGAATCTCAATGTAGGGAGCGATGCTGGTTTAAATAAGCGTGGGAATCCCTTGTATGATTTTTTTCCTAAAGCTGAACCAAGATTATAGGCCATAGTTAGGTAATGAAATCCTAACATTTAACTACGCATACTCTTGCAGAGTTATATTCTAGCTCCCGGAGCTAGTCCGTGAGGTCTGGGGTAGCCTGCGCCTTCATAAACACGATTTTCCAAAAGGAGCAGGCTCCTGTGCTCAGGAGAGCAAATCGTGTCCCAGCAAACCCACGCTCTTAGTTAAAAGACTGACCCCATCGGCCACTCGAAGGAGTACCCACAGCTCCGCGTTTGGTGGTGCCAGCTCCCGGAGGCTTGCCGGTCTCTATTAAATCCACGAGGAGGGACATCATAGCCCCCAAACAGCCACCCTCCGCCGAGGCAGCAAACAGCTCCCCAGCAATCAGAGTTAATCAAAACCTAGCTGTAATTATAGCAAAGCCTGTTTAAGCGCCTGATTAATATATTTGTGCCTTCATTACGGGCAGGCTGGTGGTTGCTGGCAGGGGTATGCGTGCGGGGAGCAGCCGTGGAGGGGGGGGAAACGGCAAAAGTAATCGTTTCAGATCCCAAATGCAATGATATGTCTTTGCCAAGGAGATTTATGGATTTAATACACCCTCCTTAGCCAGAGCGTGGATAGTGGGAGATGTATGAAATGATAAAATAATTGCCTGGGTGCAGGGGTGGCTTTGGCCCCACGTGGGGCTCTTTCCAAAGCATGCTGGCAGAGGAAGATGAAGGGTGAGGTACTTTGACAGCGAATTTAATAGACGTGTTCAGATGTGACACGTATGTCTGTGTGTATATGTATAATATGGTGCTGGGAAAGAATACACATACATTGTGCAGAGAGAGGAGTTGGACTCAGTGGTCCTTGTGGGTCCCTCCCAACTCAGGACGTCCTATGGTTCGGTGATTCTAGATAGTATATTGCAAGTTGGGAGTATTTTTCTAGGGAGAACAGAGATTGTCCAGCTATCCAGGAATATTTGTGACTGCATTCAAATGTTTTTTCCCAATCCAAATGCTCAACAAATGTTTTCACATCCCTCCCTTGCCTCTATTGCCGTTTAGTTGTCTGGCAGTGGTGCCTCTGCCTCCCACGGAGGGGACCCGGTGCGGTGCTCCATCGTCCCCCGCTCCTTCGTACGGGCGAGCGGTGCCGCGCAGGTTGCGCTTGGTTTCAGGGTGTTACGAATCTCACTGTTAAAAACCAGCGAGTGAGCAGGTTTTTCTAAGCCGGCTGACCTTGTTTTCAAATATCGCCAGGTTGTGGAGGAAGGAGATAACTCGGAGGTGATCACTTGTGTTTTTGAGGCTTTGATGATCCCTGGTCACGGAGATCCCCTGCACCTCCTGCTTGGTGACACATCTCCCCATACCCTGCACTGATACTGGCTTTGCTCCCTCTGACCTGGCTGTCAGATAATGGTGGTGCTGGTGGAGCGCACTGGGGCTGTGCTGGGCAGTGCTGGGGCTGCAGAGGGGAGCATGGCTTGGAGAAAGGATGAAAAGGCAGCAGGGTCCCGTGTACACTGCCGAGTGCATCCCCCAAACCCGAGGAGCATCCCAGTGTTTGGTCCTCAGGCAGCTGTGCTGCAGCCCATGGAGTGCCCTGAGCCAGTCCCATCTCCTTTTGACCAGTGTCCTGGGATGGGCTGTGCTGGGGAGGGAGCAACGCAGCGCATCGATCCCTGCCGGCTTTGCGTCTTCCTCCCTGCCACCCAACAGTGGCAGCTGCAGGATATCAGCTTCTTCACTGTAAGAGTCGTCAGGCGTTGGAATGGGCTCCCCAGGGAGGTGGTGGAGTCACCATCCCTGGAGGTCTTCAAAAAACACTTAGATGTGATGCTTCAAGACATGGTTTAGTGAACATGGTGGCATCGGGTATACGGTTGGACTTGATGATCTTTGAGGTCTCTTCCAACCATAATGATTGTATGATTCTATGACTACAGCACATTGCATGACAGTTTGCTTCAGCATCACCGTGCAGCGATGATCACCACATTGTGCACGTCCCTCAGAAATACCGTGGTTGTGTCAGGGAGGGGAGCAAGTTTTTTGTGTTAGAGAGAAGTCATTAACTGCTGTGCTAGCTGGACGCTCAAGAAGCCATCAAGAAACTTGTGCTCCCCTACAAAATCAGGGGTAAGAAATCAGCTCTGCGACTGGTTTCCCCAGAAGGGTTTTTCTTCAGCTCATTCTTCTTTTATGATTTAAAATACGAGATAAAGGTCCTCTGGGTTCTTGTGGAGCCGCTCCAGTTGCCATGGAAATAACCCTTGTTAATCGCTTTGCTAGAAAACAAGAATAATTTGCTTTGGGGAGCTTGGAGCATTCATGCTGTGCCGCTGCAGGCTCAGATAAATGATGGTGCTGGGACCACTCTGGTCTCACCCCTGAGTTTGGTCCTTGCTGCAGCATTCAGGGGGCTGGGAACGTCCATCCCTGTCCCATGGCACCAAAAAGTCATAAGTCCCAGCGGGGTCCTCTGCCACGGGCTGTCCCAGGGTTGGAAAGAGGCTGGGGAAAAAGTGATGCCGGTGAGTTTGGGTTTAAAGAAGGCTGTTTTTTTTCACCGTGGGTTTTTTCTAGATCTGATGCTGAGTGGTTAGCTTCAGGCAGACCTGGTGTGGCCAGTGGCCTGGTCTTGGGCTGGTTGGGATGGGGGTCAGACCAGTTGGGCTGGTTTTGGACTGGTTGGAGTGGTGTTGGGCCAATGTTGGACTGGTCGTGCCAGTGTTGGACTGATTGTGCCAGTGCCAGTGCAGTTGTGCCATTTTGGTGTGGTTATGCCATTATCGGCGCAGTTGTGCCAGTGTCGGTGTGGTTGTGCCAGTGTCTGGGATCTGCCGGTGGCTGGCAGGAGATGGAGGGGCAGGACCGTGCTTTAAGCCGATCAGTTGTGATGTTAAAACATTTTATTAAGTGTTTTCTGTCTGGGGAGGGTTTGGATTACCCCAGGAGCTTCTGTCACTCCAACAGCGCATCCTCCTCCACCAAAGCTCCC
>NW_009615913.1:76857-77415 GCF_000690535.1 Cariama cristata
CAGCGTGGGACAGGAGGGAGGTTGGGTGGGGAGTGCCAGAGCTTTCTGCCGCTGGCTTGAAGGCATCTTCAGCTTGTGGCTGCCCGGTGAGAGCCATGTTAGTTGTCCCAAACCCTTCTCCTTGTCGCTGGGTTGGCCGTACTAGGGCGGGCTAAGGCACTAACTGAGACGCCGAAGCTCTCAGAGCAGGCGTCTCCAAAGCACAGGAGGGGGCCACTCTTCATACCTGCACCCGCTGGCTCTCACCCGGCAAGGCAAAAGCAAAAAGTCATTTAAGATCAGGGTAAAGAAAGCAACTATGGGCTTTGGGTAATTGTTTCCTTACATTGCTTTATTTGTCTATAAATAGCAAAGTTTATTTAGACAGATGTAGTTTATGTTACATAAGTAAAGCAATGCTGATGTGCCTCGCTGTCCACACTCCCTTCTGTCACAACCTCTGTAAATCTGTTTCTGGGGTGTTGGATGCTGGAGGGGCTATGTGCTGGGTGGCCAACGGATCCTGGAGGGGCTATGTGCTGGACGACCCACGGATCGTGGAGGGGCTCTGTGCTGGGT
>NW_009615913.1:77435-77786 GCF_000690535.1 Cariama cristata
CTGGAGGGGCTAGGTGCTGGGGGGCCCACGGATGCTGGAGGGGCTATGTGCTGGACGACCCACGGATGCTGGAGGGGCTATGTGCTGGGTGACCCACGGATCCTGGAGGGGCTATGTGCTGGGTGGCCAACGGATGCTGGAGGGCTATATGCTTCCCGTGGGGTGGGACAGTGCATGCTCCTTCCTCCTGTGGCCCTTACGGTCGGAGACACGGAGGGGACCAGCTTGCACGTGGGATGTTGGATGGATGCTGCGCCGGCTGGGGTGCTCACCGGTGCTGGGCAGTCGGCGCTGGGTCTCACCGTGCTCGCTGTCTGCCTTGGCAGGTGTACGAGAGTGGCAGCAATGTGG
>NW_009615913.1:77840-82132 GCF_000690535.1 Cariama cristata
TCCGTGGAGAGTGCCGTGGATGCCATTGACGAGCAAAGCAACCCCACCAGGTCTGCAGCACCTCCTGCCCTCCTCTCCGCTTCCCAGTGGGTTTTGGTGCAGGAGGGGTGGAGGGAGAGGAGGAGGATGCTTTTGTGGGGCAAGGGAAAACAGAGCAGACGATGTGTGGGAGCAAAGGGGATCTGGGCGAGCGGCTGCCTTGCTCTTTGCCTCCCTTCCCACCTTCCTGAGAGCTCCCGGGGCTTTTCTCCGCTGCTTTCTCCTGCCCCATCCCTTACTCTCCTGCAGCCCTAAGGGTCCCTCTTGACCCCTTCACCCAGGGGTGGTGCAAGGGGGGATGCAAACAAGGGGACAGCACCCTGGGGCCGGGCTGGGCAGCCCTGAGTGCACAGGGCTGCTTCTCCGAGCAAAGCCATCGGTCCCATCCAGGGCAACACACAGGCACCAGCAGCAGGGGGGCTGTGTCTGGGGTGTGCTGGGGACAGCCCGTGGTGGGGGGCTTCCCGTGCTGGGGATGCTGTAGCTCTTGCCAGGGCATCCACAGAGGCAAAAGGTGCTTGTGCACTGGGGACAGGTACGGCCGTCCTCGGGTCCCATGTGAGGGGACCGTCCCCATCCCAGCAGCCCGGCACATGTGACCACGTTTGGAGAAGACAGAGGAGACTTTCAAGATTTTTTGAGTGCTGCCAGGGCTAAAATATAAGGGGTACCCGGCAGCATAGCCCAAACCTCAGCACAGCCCCCCTTGGTGTCACAGTGTCACCAGCTGTAACCAGGACAGGTTGCCACAGAAACCGTTCATCAGATGCTCATGAAGCGAATCCCTCTCCTGCCATACCTGCAAACCAGGAGGCCACGGGATGCTCAGGAAGATGCCTTGGCTTTCCCGAGCCATGAACGGGCAGAGGTGGCCAAGGCGTGCGGACCATAGAAAGTGAAAAATCCCAGCTCCCTCCTGGGACACTGCCGGGGCCGACGTGCTTCGCTGCAGCCAGGTCTTGGCATTCTGGCTTTTAACATCGGCAGCGTGCCGGACCGGTGGCAGTGGGCTGGTCTCGCAGGAGCCATTGCTGCCTGGGATGCGGTGAGACCCTGGGCAGCTCTGGTGACATCTCGCCAGCTTTCCTAGGACGAATGCTCTGGGTTTCATCACCCTACATTGCTTTCTCCTTCCTATTTCGGAGGGAAACTGCGGCAAACCTTGTACATAACACGTGGATGAAGTAAGAGCTCCTGGGAAACAATGAGGAGGAAACAAGCCCAACATCATGCGGAGCAATTAGAGCCCATGAAAGACTTCGCTGGGTTTTATTTGCCAAAGTGTGGGCCCAGTTCATAATGAGGAATATTGTAGTTGTTTTCTCATGGTGATAATAGCCCCCCCCCAAACCCCAGTCCCCACAACAAATGATCTCATGCATCCGCACGAAGACAAAGAGGTGGCCTAAAACAGCACCAAAATAAAGGGCTGTAAAACAAAGCGCAAAGGCAGAACATCCAAGCCTGAGACACCTCATTAAATTGTGATTCAAAAGAAAGCTCTGTCTGTTCTCACCTAATTTCCTGCCTATTGACGGGGGATTATTCAGCGGTGGCAGTGGGATTATTGCACAGCCCGTGGCGCCGGGGATGTTCCTGCCACCTTTATCGCTGTTCTTGCTTCCTTATCTTGGGGATGCTCTTCGGGACCAGATCCACTCGTCACATTCCCGTGTGCATGGTCAAGTCCACGCTGGCTGATTTGAAGGGACAACAGCCTGGATGTCGCTCCCTCGGCACCAAAGGAGCCAGCTCAAATTGCCCAGGGTAGCTGGGGAGAGTAAGAGAGGGCACCTGGCTGCTGGGCTTCGGAGGGAGCCGGATGCCTGGGGAGAGACAGGAGGGCAGGGAACGATGCCGGCCGCTGTTGTGCCCATCCCCAGCACTCAGTACGTTGTCTCCAGTCGGTTGCCACATGGCTGGCAAGAGATGCCAAGAGCAGGTGGGGTTCCCGGGCACCTCCATCACCGGGCAGCAGGCATAGAGCTGCTCTCACTGGAAGGAGACGCTGGGAACCCTTTGGGCAGCTCAGCCTCTCCCTCTGCAGCTCAGGCTTCCCGTCGGTGGAGGAGGAAGGACAGAGAGGCTCATCCATCCCAAAAATCCATTCCCACCTTGCTGCACACGGATGGCAGCTGCAAACCTTTGTGGGGACGACAGGTCTTAGCATCCTCTCTGGCTTGCAAATGAACGAGGGCCTGGGGGGACCCCTGAGGAGGTGGATGGGTGTTGATGTCTTAGGGGTACGTGCGGGCATGGGGGGCTCGCACACATGCTCCCTTTCTCCAAGAGGTGTTGCAGGATGAGCCAGGCCAAATGGGATTTGTAGCCCCAGAAGAAGCAGCAAGGTGGAGGAGATGCTACAGTGGCTGTGTCTCCGTTCTCCAGGGGAACCACGGCCAGGCTGCCAGGCTTGCCCTGCTCACGGGCAGCACTTTGGGCACGGGCAGCCTGTGTGCTGCCTGTGTGACAGTGACTTTCCCCACGTCTTAGTCACCAAAGCCATCCGACTGCAAAACCAGCCCCGCTAAGGTGCAACCGACCCGCTGGGCACAGCTACAAGTGCTCAAATGCCCCATGTTGAGGGGGGTGGGGGTCTGTCTAGGGGAGATAAAATCCCCAAGGGCTGCAGCAGATGCCAGGAGGGTTGCTCCGGTGTTTCATAACGGGGAAAGAAAAATGCCAGCTGCTGGGAGCAGCCCACTGATGTTGCTCTAATTCTGACCCACTCCCCACGCTGGGTGATGCTGAAGGATGGTACGGGAGGGAAGCCTGGGCGCAACGTGGGCACTCACTGCTGCTCTCCAAGGGGTCTGGCGGCGGCGACACAGCTGCCAAAAAGGATGCTCCGATGGCGGCTCCCCAGGGCCAGCTCACGCCGCGCTGTACGTGCCCGGCCCTGCCCTCCCTGACGGCCCCTGTGCTCTCTGGTTGCAGGCACTACCCCAGCAAGGCTGGCCATGGGCTGATGGACACCTGGTACGACAGCCCCGTGCCCAGTTACTCTCCCACCAGCTGGATGGTCCCCAGGGAGCACGGGAAGAGCTTCCAGACTGGTAAGCGATGGTCGCTTCCCGGCCGCACTGGCAGCCTGGGGTGGCTCGGGTCGCTCGGGGAAGGGAGCTGTGGTCCTGGCGGCAGCACAGGAGATCATGCTTGATATCCCCGGAGGGCAGCGGGGCTCTCGGGGGGTACCCACGGGTGCCTCTTGCTCCATCGCTGCCTCCTGGCTCCACGCAGGTTCCCCCGACACCAAGGCAGAGGGGCTGGAGGGGCAAATCAACCGGCTGGCCGAGCTGATCGGCAGGCTGGAGGACAAGGTAAGCGCCAGCGTTTCCACGCGTGGGGCAGTCCCTCGGGTGGCCCAAGAGCCCCATCACCTCCCAGCCCTGGTTGGGATGGAGGTGACCATGTCCATCCCTGTGCCATGGTGTGCATGGGCTGCGGGTGGGAGCTGGGGTGGTGGTGGTGGGTGTTGGAGGATATTACAGCTGATGAGCTGCCGGCAGCTATCGGATGCGGAACGATGAACTGTGAGTTTATTTAAGCAAGGAAAAATGTAAGGAAGGCAGCAACATCTCTTGCAGAGGCAAGCTTACTCCATCTAGGGACTGAAGGAGAAAACGTTGCAGGGCAGGAGATGTTTCGGAAATCCTCCTGGTTTGCACTTTGAGGGCAGAAGGGGAGAGGGGACAGGCGGTGCCATACGTGGGGACAGAGAGGTGCGGTGAAGGTTGAGGGCAGAGAAACGTCGCTCGTCGCTGGGGGGCCATGAGTGGGCACTGAGGGAGGGATGGGTACCCCTACTCCTGCCATCCCAGGGACAATTCAGGGGCCGTGAAAAGGCGACAGTCGTTTTAGGGCTGATGCGAGGACACGGTGTCAGGGATGTCGGCTGCGCGGGGAGCACGTGGAGCTTTTGCAGAGGGTCCTGAGGGGAGGGCAGGAAGGTGCGATGGGCTCTCGGAGAAGGGGGCACAGCCCGTCACACCAAACGTTGGGGACAGAAACCTGCCAGGCTGGGAGGGACAGGCAGCCTCAGCCCACCCCTTCCCGCTGCTTTTCCCCCCTAAAAAAAACTGGTTTGATCTGCAGCAGCGGCTGTCGGACAGCGAGAGCACGGCTTGCACGGTGAGAGTGCCCGGCCATCACCCACGGGGTGCTGGGGTGTCCCTGCAGCGTGGAATCGGACTTGTTGGGGGTGGGAGGGGGGTGTCACCGTGGTTTTTGGATCTCACATGCCGCTGTGTTTC
>NW_009615914.1:0-4518 GCF_000690535.1 Cariama cristata
GGAGTGGAAGACGGTGTTGGAAACGGGAGCGGGCTCCCGGTTAGTCCTGGCACTTCTGTGCAGGGTGGTCTGTAGCCAGTGCCTGGGTACGAAGAGTAAAGCAGGGCACAGGGTGAAACACAGCCTTCAACCAGGAGTGCTTTTCTGTGGTGAACTTAGTTTAGCTGTCTTTTAAATCTGTTTTGTTCCTGCCTCTGCGGTACCCTGCGGCAGTGAGCACTGCATGGAAAAAGTTTTCTGTGTATTTGCTTTAAGCCGGCTGAGAGTTTTTATTAGAGCTCCTGCCTGCTCTGTGCTCAGCCTGGTGACAAGTGGCCAAGGGCGATTGGGGTGCTGGGGGTGGGCATCAGCTTTACAGCAACGTTTGTCTGAATGGTGCTGGGAACTGCATGGCCCTTCTGGGGGATCTACACCTGCCTGCAATTGCTTCCCATGCAGAGGGGCTTGGGTCTGGGACAGCTCGTCTGGTGGGATTTTGAACCCCTAAGGTAAACTCTTGCTGTGAGATATTTCATCAGGGAAATGGTGCTTTGGCTGTCGCTTGATTAACCTGAACTCAGAACTTCTGAGTGCTTGGGGGAAATATTTTTTTGCAGATTCTCATGCAGCGTTCAAAACATACCACAAGTAATTTTGGTTTTATATGCAGGTCCCCTCTGCAGCGGGGTCCTGAGTCACCTTGTTTCTCACACTCCATCTTCTTCCCCTTTCAGGCAGCAACTGAGCCGGATGCCGACCGACGGGCATATGCAGGTGAGGAGCAGGGACTGCTCCCTGGCGTGTGTGGGGTGCCCCGCTGTGTGTTGCCCCCGGGGGTGGATGTGCAATATGGCCTCGTCAGGAAACATGACTTCGGTTGCCATCCTTGGAACAAGCTGCCTGGAGTGGCCACGAGAGCCGCTGACCTCCCTTGCAAGGCACTGGGGGGTTGGAGAGCCCGCTTTGGGCCTAAAGGGGCTCCTGCGGTGCAGCATGTGGGGAAGGG
Organism: Cariama cristata; assembly: GCF_000690535.1. NCBI lineage: Eukaryota > Metazoa > Chordata > Aves > Cariamiformes > Cariamidae > Cariama > Cariama cristata. The sequence goes on from NW_009615914.1 coordinate 986, forward strand.
GTCCCATGGGTTGGATGCTGGTGCGGTGCTTGTAGCCAGTACTAATGTGGCCACGGCACGAAGTGTGGGTGGCATTGGTGCCTCTGTTCTGATCCCTGCCCTGCTCCGTGCAGTGTGGGTGTCTGAGATCATGCTCCAGCAGACGCAGGTGGCTACGGTGATCGACTACTACAACCGCTGGATGCAGGTGACTGTTCCTTACAGAATCCTGTGCCCACAGGCTGCTCCTCTTGGAGACCTTGTCCACCGCCTGTGGCAGATCCCCCGCTCCAGAGCATGGCTCTGCTTGTCCCTGACTTGTCCCCTTCCCTCTGTACCGCAGAAGTGGCCGACGCTGCAGGCTCTGGCGCAGGCGTCCCTGGAGGTGAGCATTGCTGGGACCAGGTGCTGTCCTTGCCCTCGTGACTCTTCATCTAACACCGCACCATGTCTCTTGGAGCAGGAGGTGAACGAGCTGTGGGCCGGACTTGGCTACTACTCGAGAGGGAAGCGTCTACAGGAGGCAGCGAGGAAGGTGCCCTGGTGCTGGGGTGTGGGGGACATTTCCAAAGCCCTCTGCGGCCCGTGGGTTGATGCTGGCTCACATCTGCTCTGTGTCTCTCGGGCTGTGTGCTGCTGGCCCAAGGCTGCAGAGGCTGGGATCCAGTCTTACTGCGGGTAAAATGGTTTGCGCATGTGCATCCCAGCTGCTCCCCTGACCTCAGCCCCCTCTCTGCCAGGTGGTGTCCGAGCTGGCTGGCCAGATGCCCAGGACAGCTGAGGACCTGCAGAAGCTGCTGCCAGGAGTGGGCCGATACACGGCCGGAGCCCTCGCGTCCATCTCGTACGGGCAGGTGACAGCCGGGCCACAGCCGTTCTCTGCCACCCAACCCCACTCCTGGCGGGGTCCTGCTGCTGGGTCTCAGAAGCCAGGGGCTCCCCAGGGCTGTGCTTGGCTCTGGCTCTCCCCTGCTTTGCAGTGCATCTTGCCCACCGCCCAGCTTGGCCCGTGGGTCGGCCTTGTGTATGTTCCCCCTCTGTCCTGGGAGCACCCCAACTCCCTGCCTTGCTAGTAGCACGAGCATCTCCTGGCACGGTAACCCCAGCTCCTGGTCCTAGGCTACCGGCGTCGTGGATGGGAAAGTGATCCGGGTCTTGTGCCGCCTGCGGGGCATCGGTGCTGACTCCAGCAGCCCGGCCATCATTGACTGGCTCTGGTAAGGGAAACGCTCTGTCCCTGCTCTGAGCTGCAGCCATCGTGGCTGTGCTTGTTGGTGGCCAAGGGCAGGGTCACTTGGGAGCCGTGGGAAGCTGAACCTGAGAAGGGAGATCGGTGTGGGGTGTGGGAGCTCCTGGGAAGGTGGTGCTGGTGGGACTGGTGGAGAAAGGAGCCGTGTTGCCTCTGCTCACCTAGGAGCATCCCCCCTCGCAGGCAGGAGGCAGGCAAAGGTCCTGGGGCCGCTCACTGCTGTTTCTCCCAGGGACATGGCCAATGCCCTGGTAGACAGGAGCCGCCCGGGGGATTTTAACCAGGCCCTGATGGAGCTGGGGGCAACTGTGTGTGTGCCCAAGGCCCCGCTGTGCGGGGAGTGCCCCGTGAAGCAGCACTGCCGAGCACGGCGCAGGGTAAGTATGACCCCAAAATGTGGCTCCGAGGGGTTGCCGTGCATAGGGACAAGGTGGGCTGGTGGATGAGCCTGCCCTTGTTCCTCTCCCTCCTTGCAGGTGGAGAAGGAGCTGGCCTTCGCCTCTCAGAAACTGTTTGGAAAACCCACGCCAGTGCCTGATGTTGAGGACTGTGGTAAGCGCACGGGGAGATCCCTGTTGTAGCTCTGGGTCTGGGCCCTATGGCAATTGTTACATTGGTGTTTGCAGGTGTTGGGGGCTGTCCCCTATGCCCCCCGGCCGCGGAGCCATGGGACAGTAGCCTGGGGGTGACCAACTTCCCCCGGAAAGCAGCAAAGAAGCAACCACGGGTGATGCGAACGGCCACATGTGTGCTGGAGCGGAGGGGCTGCCGTGGGGCCCCAGAGTACCTCATCGTGCAGAGACCCAGCTCGGGTAATGGGGCTGGGCAGGAGCGAGGAGAAGGCACCGCGCAGCCCCTTCCCACCTGTACAAGGGACAGAGCGACCTGGGAGAGGGATGCACCAGCAATGCGCTTGCTGCTGGGGTGGGGACAGGAGCCCCTTGGGGCTATGATGGGGCTCAGTGTCCCCAGATGTGCCCCTTGCGGACTCACATCCGTGTCCTGCTCCTTCCCCAGGTCTCCTGGCTGGGCTCTGGGAGTTCCCAAGTCTCCCACTGGCTCAGGGTCTGCAGGAGGAGAAGCAGAGGGAGGTGCTGGCAGATCACCTCCAGGCCTGGATGGCGCAGCCTGTGGTGGCCAGAGGCCTGCGGTACATCGGAGAGGTGAGCCTGGAGCCGGAGGGATGCAGCGTGAGCCCCCTGAGCTCAGCCATGGGGGATGTAGCACAAGGGGAAGAGGGTCCCCTTCCCTGCTGTCACCCTTCCCAAGCCCTGCCCTGCTCCTCAGAGTCCTGGCAGACTCAGTGCACTTGTGGGGCAGCCGAGTGATGCTTCCCCTGCTGCCTGCCAGCTGCTCTTTTCATGTGTCTTCCCATCCCCTCGCAGGTCGTCCACATCTTTTCTCACATCCACCAGACGTATGTGGTCTACTCCCTGCCCCTGGACGGGGACGTGACCCTGGACCCTGCCTCATCCCCATCGCGCTGGGTGACGGAGGAGGAGTTCCATGCCTCGGCTGTGTCCACGGCCATGAAGAAGGTACTGGGGGGCACCTGGACCTTTCCTCCCTTCCCTCTATCTTCCTGGGGGAGCCTCTGGCATCCCCCCAGCCTCTCTGGGCTGCGCCGGTTCCAGGACCTGGCTGCTGTTCAGCTCTGGGCTCTCTTGTGCTTTCTTCAGGTGCTGAAAGCATGTGAGAAGCAGCGTGGGAAGGAGAGCGGCCGTGGCAAGGTGAGCATCGCTCCACGGTGTGTGGGGCCTCAGGAGCTGCTCCCTGGTGCTGTGGGCGGCCTCGCGTGTGTGGTGCTGAAGCCCCCCTGGGATCTGGGGTCAGGCCAAGGAGCAACCCCAGCCTGGGTCGGGGAGATTTGCCTGGCTGGATGTCCCCAGGACCAGGGGCCCCTTGCTCCAGAGAGGATCCCTGAAGGCCGTGGGGACCCTTGGGGTTTGGTTTAGTCCTGCTGTGTGTCTCCCCCAGGGCTTCAAGCGGAAGCGGGAGGTAAAAACGCAGGGAGGGGGTAGCACCTGCCCTGGGACGCAGCTCTCCCTCCGTGCCTTCCTCCGGGCACCGACTGCCCCGTGACGGAACCTTCCACGTATGAGACCACCACAGACCTGTGCTGCAGTGAGTCCTGCCCTGGTGTGGGCTTGGTGTCCCCTGCACTGCTGTGAGCCCAGCACACAGCCCTGTAACCCTCGCCCACTCTTTTTTTGCAGAGTCCACCAGCTTCCCCAGCTCCCCCGTCGGAGTTGTGCCTTGACGTGGCCACTGTGGTCCTGGATGTGACCTGGAGACCGGCTTTTTT
>NW_009615914.1:4627-5302 GCF_000690535.1 Cariama cristata
CCCGCAGCCCTGTCCCCGACTGCCTCGTCTGCCAGCCAGCGATTGTGGATGCTGCTGTACCCTTCCCAGCCTCCAGTAGCCCTTTTCATACACGTGTTTTTACTGAACCTGAGCCCCAGGCTTTCTAATAATAAATCTCCTAAGTGACTTTCTGCCTCTGGTGCACTGTGCTAAGCTGGAGGGGTCAGGCAGCCTGTGGTCAAATGTGAGGAAAGCCTGGGCTGCGGAGAGCAGGGATTTCTTTGTTAATGCATCTGTGAGCCCCTTGGCTGAGCATTAACTGCTGGTGACCCCAAATCAGGCACCCAGAGCCCCGCTCCTGCAAGGGCAGGCATCAACCCCTGGGGTCTGTGCAGCTCCTGCCCGTGGGCTGCTCCTCCGTGTCTCCGAGCGACCATCCCCTGGGCTTTCTGTAGGGTTTTATCCCTCGCAAAGGCACAAGCCTGGGGGTGGGCAGGGACAGGGACCAGTCCTGGCAGGTGGGCAAGGGACAAGTGGCCTCAATTTAGGGACCGCGGGACCGGGGCCAGGCTGCCTTGAGGGGTGGAAAGAGGTGGCACTCGGCACATAAGACACGGGAGGAGAAAAAAAACCAAAGCAATGTTTGCAAGTTAATTCTTTAATTGAGAGGAGGAAGAGGCTGTCGCTTGCCCCGCAGCGGGGCTGGCTGTGCTG
>NW_009615914.1:5343-6035 GCF_000690535.1 Cariama cristata
CCCCGGGTTAACAACTCCCCTCTAGCAGCCCCTCATCCCGCTGTGTCTGGGGGTGTTGCTGTGCCAGCAGTGTTCTTGGCCATGCTGCAGGAACAAGTCTCATTAAATTAAGATGAAATTAAGGCAGAAAGTTCTTCATGTGAGGCTGACAAATCACTGGGAACCCAGGGAGGGGGAGAAATCAGCCCCCATCCTGAAGGGTGCTCAGAGCCCCGCTGGACTTGGCCCTGAGCAGCTTGCTCCCATGCTGCCTTGGCTCTGGGTTGACCTGGAGCCCTCCCTTGGTCCCTGCCCACCCGGGCTGTGCCGCAGGCACCCGCTGGTATCTCTACAGCGGCGTACTGCCCCAGGGTTGGACCAGAGAGGATGGGGAGCTGAGGGAGAAGGATTGCAGCATTGCCACTACTCCTGCTGGTCCATATAGACCTGCACAGCTTTCCACAGCGCCCGTATATTGCCTTCCCCAAAGCCCGGTGCTCCCCGCCGGTCAATGAGCTCCAGGAAGAAGGTCTCCTCGGAGAAGATGGGATGGGTGAAGATCTGCATCAAATACTCCTGGGAAGGGCTCTCTGCAATATCAGTGCCTGACTGGCCCTTGTCCCCAGGCGCTGTGGTGTCCAGCAGGATGCCGAGCTCTGCCAGTGTGTGGGGGTCCTGCCCAGCCCTCCGGATCTACTCCGCTTTGCCCCCAC
>NW_009615915.1:0-24754 GCF_000690535.1 Cariama cristata
CCGTGTGGCACCTTTCGGGGCATGAGGCTGCCCCGGTTGTTTACCTCTCCAAAAGCTGCATTAGGTAGAGCAGGGACGACTCCTGTCTCCCCACTGAGTATTGTAGCCTGCCCTCATCGTGTCGCTACTGGTTAATTAGTAATGTGTTATTTGCACGTTGCCTGTGCTGGTGGTGCACATCACCCGCTGGGTTACAGCCTTCAGCAACGGTGTGGACTTTTCACGAGAAGAATCCTGCCGTGGTGCAGAGAGAGCAGACCTGGTGGTGTGGGTCAGCAGGAGGCCTCTGCCAGCACACTTGTGTCTCAGGCCTCCCTCTGTGCCCGAGTGTGATGCAGGATGTTCTTCCGAGAACACCTTTTGTTGATGTAAATCAGAATTGTTTGCCAGGTGACCCACTCGTCATATGCTGGCATAGGCTTTTACTCTGTGCGACTCTCAGCTGCTGGCTTCCTAGCATTCTCGTAGGAATGCTTTGTGACCACTGTGAACCCTAATGTTTTGGGGCTTGCTGAACTTTTGCTTCCAGGTGTACCTGCTTGGCCTCTCTGCCTCAATGGTTTCTGCTACAGAAGCATGAACCTGTGTTGGTATGGACCAAAGTGGTCATTAATCTGTGGTGACAGTTGTGGCTGGCCTATGTTTCAGTCCCACCCTGAGAGCTGCAGAGAACTATACCACTGCTTTAGATTTTTAACTATTTGTTCATTATCTTATGTTGGCACCATCTTGAGATTACAGCCTAATGGCTATTGTAAACCCTTCCCTCGTCCTCCTCCTCTTGTGTCTCATTCAGTTTGGGGTACCTTGCAGTGTTTTGTTGTTCCATCTCTGTTTGCTGTTGTACCAAGCCTAGGTTTAAAAATGTCTTCTGAGTAAGAGCTAAGACTGGCTCAGGAATCAAAGTACTCCGGCACTTTGGAAAAGCTCAGGGCAGTCTTGGATTTTCCTTGGATATAGCCTTGCAGGCTCACCTGTGCAACAGGAGCCCTGTGTGCGCATGTGGCTTGTATTGACTTCTCTTCCTTGAAGTAGAAGAACCTTTGTGTGAGGATCTGCCAGCCGTGACCTCTGTTTGTAGGTTTTTTTTCTCAAGCAAGGTAAGAAATCTTGGGATGTGATGATGTACTTGTCATCTAAGTCTGGCTCTTAATTGGTGTCTAGTATGGTAAATAATAATAAATTGGACCTTCTCCTCAATTACATGTAGTTACATTTATGCATTCATTATCTTGGGGCCCAGCTGCGTACCCCACTGACTCCCTGTGGGGTCCTCCAGTAGGTCCTGTCATCCCCTGATAGTATCAGAGCTCCCCTCAACATGCTGCAGGACACAGGTCAGATCTGCAGAATTTGATGTGGCTCATAATTTTAGGTGGGAGCTCCCCAGCTCATGGTGTCATGGTCAGAAAATTCAGACGACTATGGTTTTTGACTGTCTCAGCTTGGCTAATGCCAAGAAGTCTTTGTTCACCAGACCTCTGAACTGGTGCTGGTCAGCACCTTGCGGAGTTTTGAACATTAGGAGCACTTGCTTGACCTACAGAGAAAGGTGAGGGAAAAGGCCTCTTAAGAAGCTTTATCCGTAGAGGAATAGGACATAAACCAAGTCCTCGCTGATGGTGTGATTCTGCAAATTGTCCGCTCATTTGATACTACTAAATTTCAGTGTGGCTTCTTATGGCAGGTAGGGAAGATAACTTGTGTGAGAAAAGTGTGTTGCATTTATGTAGTCCATTAATGCCAGCAGTAAGGATGCAGAGTAAAGCCTTGCTTGGAGGGAATGCTTGCTCTAAGCACAATAGTCTTGTTGCCTATGCCAAGTAGTGTTCACATGGTCTTGCCCTCTAAAAATCAGGCTGGTCTTTAGCAGAGAACAGTTTTGCTCTTTGTGGTAGGTTCTTTGCACAGGTTAAGACAGATGTCAGAGTTGGCCAGTGATGTTGGTGGTCTGGCATGTGTGCAGGTATGGGGACGTGGCCTCGTACTGCCTGGTGAAGTATTTAGCTGGTGTAAGAAGACAACAGCAGCTGGCAAGACTGTCAGGCATGTGGCATGAGCTGGACTTTGTGCGTTGCCAATAAGAACTCTTACCCCTTGTCTACAGTCTCCCTGCCGGCCCATGAGAGGAGAGATAGCGAGTCAGGTCGAAGTGGCTTTTGGCTGCCCGTGGCCTCTGCATTGCCTTTCAGATGACTGTGGGGTCGGTAAGGGGGCAGCTCCTAACACAGACAGCATTGTTGGCCTGAATACATGCAAAGGCTGGGAAGCATCCCAAGCTGTGGAACAGTTGTGTCATGGCAGCTTCTGGGTGGTGTGACAGGCATATGATCTTTCTGTGGCATCTTTTGCTCAAGGGTAAGCATCTTCCTTATTTTTAATGAATTGCAACATAGCGGGCAAGGTTGGAGTTGTTAAAAAAACAAACCTTGCTGTGTGTTTTTTATGGGAGCTAGTGACTTGAGAATGAGCATATTGGTGATATGACAACATAACGTCTACTACTGAAGAGGAATGGACTTGCAAGCTTCAGCGTTTGTGTGGTTGGTTTGGTGCTTAGAGTTGTAAGTGCCTTTTATGTGGACCTAATAGCTTGTTCTTACAGCTTATTCCATGCACAGAACTCCTGCTGATACTGTGCGAGTCGACTGTATCGGATTATGACTTGATTACTCATCTGAATTTCTAACTGGGGAGTTTAAATAAAGCACCATCATGTCTAAAATGGGGGCTTGCCATGTGTGTTATGTTGCATGTCAGTTAATTTCTGCTATATATTGGTCATTGTTAGTCATCCTTGTTGATTCTTCTCTGGTATGGTACTCTAAATTTTAGCTTGTGAAATTATTCTGGGTCATCTTCAGTACATGAAAGAAAAAAAAGGTAAAATTAACGTTTAACAAAAATATTTTGCAAATACTTTGTGACATAGGTCTACATATAGCTTATGTAGAGCTTTTAAAAAGAATAAAGCTTGAGAACGTGAGGCTCTCTTGCTGCTACTGGGGTCAAACCTTTAATGACCACCGTTAGAAACACAGGTTTGGGCATCGCTGACCTGGAGACCTGAGCAGGCCTGGGCTTCTGCAGTGTAAGACCAGACAGGGAAGATGTGGCTGTGAACTGAGTTTGCTTGTGTCAGAGTAGCTTGGAAACATACTTCTCATCTGTCAGGACAGGTTATATTTCTGTGATGACTGACAGTTGATGCCAAAATGCAAAGGCTTCCATTTTTGTTTCAAACTGCAACACAGGTTAATTTCTCATGCTTTTTCATGTTCATGACAAGAGCACGCAACAGGAACGCTTTCTGCAGTACTCAATAGATGCTTTGTTTTCAACGTGGCATGGATGTGCGTAGCGCTTCCTTAGTTGCATAGGCTGACTGCACATTGCAGCACATTCACATGATTTCCAGCACTTTGATTTTAGTCTCTAGCCAGCAACACACAACAAAATATCTTCTTCTGCACGTTTGAGATCAGAATTCAGGCCCACAGTGGAAATGTCGTCTGTGCAAACAGCCACACTATTATTAGTACTTCCTCAATTGTGCGAGCTACATGCAAGTCTTTGCTGAGGATTTTCATGGCATGTAAATTTTTTTGGTTGGAGTCTCTAAATATGAGAGAGAAATTGCTACTGTTTTAAAACCTTTGGTTGTTTATTGTGTAGGACATAATCCCTATAATTTTAATTTATGCATTTCCTTCTTCCTGCTAGAATTATAGTGTGTCATAGAGTGAGCTTTTCCACAATGTTAGAGAGTGGTTGGGGACTGGGAATTTGGTGTTTGTAGGTATGAAGCCTGTCTTCTGTAGTTTTTGGGTTTTTTTTGCTTGACTGCTTGCAAGGAAGTTGCCGATATGAGCAAAGGAAAGAAAAGCTATTAAAACAGTCAGTGACTGCACATCTGGTTGTTAGCCTGACGTGACTGCTTTTAGTTAGGCTCCAAAATTTGAGTGTAAAGAGTACCTTGAACATCGTGAAAGGTCGCTGGAAGTGTAGGAGGAGCTAGTTGAATTTTCTCTAGCACAGAGGGCCTACTACTATGTAGGAAGGGGAGAGTGAAAGAGAGCCTTGCCTTAAACGGAGCCATCGGTAGGAAATTAACTTTCATCAGGAGGTGATGGTGCAGGGGAGGACTTTAATTGTGGGGGGAAAAAAGACAACTAAGTGTAGGTGAGCATGTGCTAATATGAAATGTTAGAAAGCAACGTGTCGGGGGGGGAAAGAGGGATCAGGCATGAGCGGGAAGAGAACAAAACAGATGCACTGCTCTGGAAGGCTGCACTAAGGCTTTTCTCTAAGTGCTTTCCAGCTGTTCCCAAATGTATCTGCATATAAACAGGCCTCCTGGGGCTATTAATCCAAAATTCCAGGAGAAAATACAAGATTAAGTGGGAAAGGTATTTCTGTAATCCAGCAAAGAATGGACACATACATGTGGCCCAACCAGAACTGGATTGATAAACTTGTGGCCTCATTCAGTTATCTTCTATGCCACTCGTAGGCATTCAGTGGAAAAGGCAGGGCAACACAGAGTAATCTCCGTATCTTTCCATAAATGTTGTTGGTATTTGGGACGCCACTGAATGTAGTTAAAGTTACTTTCCTACCATCACCAGGAAACTGGAAGAATCCCTTGGTATTAGAAACCACACAGTCCAACCATCATTATTTTCCCTCTGTGATTCTTCTGAGACACCTAGGGCCACAGATGAAAGCCTCTTTCTCCACCTATAGGAGTATAATGGGAGAAAAGAAAACTGCTTTTAACTGTGTCTCAGAATAGAGGAAATTGTGCCTACAGCTACGAACGGAGGAAGGAATGATGTTGACGTCTGCTGTGGTACCAGACCTGTGGGGTCTGTAACTGATCTTGGCTTTATGTGGTGCTTCAAACCCAGTTGGTGTGTGTGGGGAAGAGGGCTAAGGCCTGTGTTTGACGCGACTCCTGCCTTGGGGAGGAGAAGGGACCACTGGAAGGATTACCTTTCAGCTCTCCTAGCCAATGCCTGGAAGTCCCTTTCTCTGCAGTGCTGCACATCTGCTTGTTCTTGGTTTCCTTTTCCTGTTCTTCTTGTACCTCCTATTTGTTTGGTGCACTTCTGACTTTTCTCATTGTTTTGTACGGTTTTAGCCAAGGTAAACAAGTAAAAGAAATACCTAGTATGTCACTGGTAAGTTCCTAATGCATGCAAAGCTTTTGTTGTGTACTCATCTGGGATTCTACTTTAGGCTTTAGAATGTGGTTTGTTTGGTTTTTTTTTAAAGGTTGGGTTGGGTGCTTTGTTTATTGGAAAGACTTCTTGGTTTTTTGGTTGATTGGTTTGGCTTTGTGGTGTGCAGGAGAATGCCATCTATGTGCCGTAGTGCTGTTTTCCATTTACTGTGCACCATATGGGCCAGGGATTGAGTATAAGGAATAACTTGTGTGAACTTCACCCCTATTTCCCCCATTGAAGGTAAGAAATTTCTGCTTCTGAGACTACAAAATCATCAAGTAAAGACTTGAACATCAGGTCTGGAGCTTTATTGTAAATTGTAGTCTGTCTGTTGTAGCCTGTTAAGCCAATGCTGTCCCTCAGCGTATCGGTGTTGGAGGCTGTGGGTGTTTGAGAAAGGGCGAGACTGATGTCTGGTCCTGGCTTTGTGAGTGGGACTCCTCTGAGCCCGAAGGTGTTGGAGCCCTCTGTCCTGTCACAGCCCAGGTGAGAGGAGGGACGTAAGTGCATGAGAGCTTTTCCTTGTTGGGATTTTATAGTTTGTATCTAAAACACAGCTGGCTCTGTGATTAAGTGCATTCTCAGATTAATTCCTTACTTCCTTTTGGCAATATCTTGATACGAGTTTGGTTTTTTTGTTTGCTGTCTTGCAAGGAGTTGGGTTGAACCTAGCCTGAATGGAAGTGCTCCCTAAAGAGGGGTTATTTGTACAAACCAGCTTTGCAGAAGCCTAGCCTGTCCCTGGTCACAGGGGGTTTGTTGCTTGGTGTGTTCTGATGGGTTTAAATGTGTATTTAAAAGCCTCTGCTTTCACTAGTTCAGTGGGATTTTTTTTTATTATTTTTTTTTTAAATAGAGTGTATCAAGATGAATCATTCATGGGTTTAGGACATCTTGGTAGATGGGTGGTAAGATAGGGGACTCTACATACCCCCGTGAAGACTCCTAGCTAAGATTATGATGTTATGCGTCTTGCTGTGTTTGCTGATGGTTCGTCTCTGCAGTGGGAGGTGGCACTGGAGGGTATTTTCTCACAGGAATGCTGGTGACTTTTGTTTCTGCATTCCCCATCATGGTGGAGCTTAGACTGAGCTGTCTCTCATTATTTCCTCTTGTGCCGCTTGGGTTCTGTTAAGCTAGAGCATTTTTAATAAGCTTCCTTGTTTATTTTCTTGTATACACGCATGAGTGGGTCACTGCTGGCCAGCCTATTTCTACATACGTACTTTTGGGTCCTCATTTTTGAATTACAATTTCTGCCAACTCTGTCCCTGGAAATAAGGAGAGCGCCGTGAAAAAAAAGGGCGCCCAGCCAGAGCGTTGCCTTGGGAGCGCTGTATTGCCTCCCGAGACGGGAGGGTGCTGCAAAGGATGGGGCAGCAGGCCTTGGCCAGAGAGGGGTGTAGCTTTGTTTTGGGGCAGGCCAGCCTGCATATGCAGCAACACACAGGACCATCTGTGATAGTACAGACTGTGAAGGCTTCCTGCTGCCTCCCTCGAGCGCTTGTTGTGCCTGCGATGTCAGTAGTCCCTGCAGATAAATGGAGGTTGCTTCTTTCTGCTGCCTGTCCTCCCCAGGGTTTCCTCATGCCCAAAGCAGCTCAGCCAACTGATTCCCAGAGCATTCCCTTGAAACTTTGAACTTAATTTTGCCAAAGATGACATGACACAGAGGGGCAAAGGGAAAAATTGTGAGAGTTCATTTAGTTAGCTTCATCTGGCCACAGCCTGTATCAGCTCAAGGACAGATGACTTGTTAGTTATTGTCTGAATTCATAGTAAGAGGGATCGCATCTTTGTCTTTATTTGTCTAAACTTGCTCCGCTGATTGTCTTACTGCAAGGTGGCCTATGTGTTTTGAAGTGGAAAGGACTAGGAGGATGCTGGAGTGGTAATAGTGTCCAGGTGAAAATAGAAGAGGCCTCCACCACTAGCAACATCTGAAATGGGAAGAATAGCCCTTATTGGAAGGGGAACCCATCTTCTGTGCTGGCAGGTATTTGGGGCAAATGACCTCTCTCCAAGACCAAGATGTAGCTTTAGCTGAGAAAGAGAAGGGCTTCTACCATTACCCTCTGGGATGCAGGTGAAAGAACCGCACATTAGTAGTTTCACCGTAGCAGAAAGTAGCAGTGTGGAACCGTCAAAAGAGATTGACTCAGCCTTGCCGGCGGTTTTATTACAATATTAGGCATGCCATGGTTTCGCTGTACTTTTTTAACATTGAAATGTGACTTGTTATGAAAATCAGCGTGAAGGGAAAAAATGGGTGCCTGTGGCTGGCATCATATTTACATGTGCAAAATTGTATAGTGTTAATAAGGGAGTTCAGGGTTTTTCTCCTTTTGTGATCACGCTCAGTTGTCTTCTCTGATTCTGCAGGAACTTTATATGCTTATAAATGCCTCAAACCAAGGGGGAAACAAAATGAGTGGTGATAAATTGGTAGGGTCCTTTTAGGTCTTCAAATTTGGTTTTCTTTAATTATTTTTCTTCAGTGAAAGCAGATATGGGAATTCTAATGTCTTCTGACATTAGAATATTATAATCAACCATTTACAACCAAATTTGGATTTGAGGGCTTAACAGATCATGGCTTTCCTGCTACATGAATTATGCTTTCTAAATTCTAGTGTTCTTTCAGTCACCTTGCAGGATCAGCCACCTCTTCTAATACTAGGCTTGGAGTTCAATGCCAATAGTTCTTGTCAATTCTGATGCAATTTTTTTTTTGCAAAGTAGGCTGTGCCTGGTTAACTGAGGTTTTTGATGGTGTTACCTTCTATGGATTTATACTTTTTTTTATAAAGGAGAAATACAAGAAGTATAGCCACAGTTTCTTTCCCACAGTCTTTGTACATGTGTCTCTTCAACAAAACTGTAAAAAAAAAAAAAGTGGTGGTGGGGAAGCTCTTTCTTTGGGGAAGTTCATTACCTTTGTTTCAGTTTGCATAATTCGTTGAGGGGAATTCACCTCTAGGGTCTAGTTCCGTGCAGCTGAGCACCACGGAGAAATAAGCAGCTCCACTCTGAGGACAGGATCTGGCCTTTTTAGCTGGCGTACTATGGGCACCACAGACACAGGGCTGGTGTTTTAAACTCGGAGTTTCCAATAGATGTTGTATCTGACAGCTGAAGAAAGGACGCTGACATACTCTCACATGAGATAAAGGAGCAGCATTAACATCTGCAGAATGAAAGTCCTTTTTTTTTCTTCTTTTTTTCAGTATCTCTGCAATTCAAAATCCTATTTCTGGAAATATTTCTGAGATGGATGAAAAAAATGGGAAGGTCTTTTTAAAGTTTGTTTTGCTTTTTTTTTTTTAAACTGACTAATAGACTAGCTAGTTATTCTTTCTAACGAACCTTGTACTAGTTTTAAGAACCTTCTTACAACTAACTGAAAAATGCACTTTATTGGAACTATTAAATTGAATGTGCTCACTTGAATGATCAATGATAAATTAAATGTATTGCTGCATCCATGTTAAAATAATTGAAACTGTCTCTAAGTACATGCAAAGCATTGGTAGATATTGGTATTATGAATGTAACTGAAATCCAATTTTAAGACTTAATTATCAGAAAGGACAAGGCTGTAAGATCTGAAATTAGATCTGTTGGCCCTTTGTCCTTTAATCTCCATAACAATGCAGGTAATTGTATGTATATAATAAATCTTAACAGTATTCTCCTTTGTCTCTATTAAAGGGAAGAAAACTTCTCTTTGTCTGTAACTTATCAAGGACTTGCATTTGGAGATGTTAAAATTTCTGGGAGATAGTTACAAATAAAGAAGCTAGCCAGCTAACAGGAGCAAATAAAAAAAAAATATTATTTTCTGTGTTGAATCCATTTGGAAACAGGCATCTTTTCCAGCTTAATAGTTACAGATTAAATATTGTTATAAAGTGTTCAGCTGTTTCTTCATAAGACAAGACTTTAATGGCCAATGTCCTCTAGCAGCATGTCAGTGCGTTTTTATCTTCTTGTCATCTCTTTCTCCAGCTGTAATGATTTTTCATTATTGCAGAAAGGAAGTTGATCTAAAATAAAAATGTCTTAACACAACGTAGTTTTTTAATGTGGATTTGAGACTATGTAATGGAAGTGTAATTGCTTCTGTGCTTTTATTGTGAGTGTATGCCCGATTCCTCTGTGACATTGTAATTTCTGATGGCTGCTATACACTTGTAGTAAAAGATCCTCATTAAGGAAGCTAATAGTTAGCTCTCTGTATTCATGAAATTGAAAGCTTAAAATGCTTGAAGAAAGCAGCTATATCCTTAGCTAACTTTATATAACCTGATTTTTTTAAAAAAAAATAGAAAACAAAACAAAAAAAATCCTCCCAGTCAGGCGTTATATGCTTTTGATGATTAAAGCATATAATTACTTTATTGTACTCTGTGTTAAGCTAACTTTCTTTTTCGTTCTTGTCTACAATACTTTACAAAGTACTGAGACTGCTATTGAGAATATATGTGCTGGGCTCTAGCCAGCAGCCAGTATTTGCAGGTGGATGCAAAGTTTGGAACAGCCTTCAGCCATACTCATTTCTCAGTACTACAAGACAAACCTACATTTAACTGTTGTCTTCTGACTTAGTCTTTATACTTCAAATGTATCTTTTTAACTATTTCCTGGTTCAGTGTGTGAAGCAGAATGCTGCAGGAGGAGTTAGGCAGCCAGAGCTGCTAATTATTTACGGCAGAGTGTACTTTTCCCTCTTCTCCACCCCAGCAATCTCCTGGTAATGGAGTCTAGTTCTCTTTATGGTGAAATTAGTTAGGACTTCATCTAAGAGTTGCAAATAAAATAGTTCTCTTCCAAATTTCTGGAAGTTTGAGCAACCTGTCAAAAAAAAAAAAATATTCTCCTTCTCATTCACTTGCACTGTTTTATTTTTGACTTGCGGGAAGGGACTGCTGTTTCTCCAGCAGCAGTTCTGAGTGATTCACAGAGCAACTCCTGCTCCATCCTAGCAAACCCGTTGCCTACTTGCTGTGCTGTTACCAGAACGAAAGTAATTTCTGATAACCCTCACTGTGCCCCATAGCTTATGCTTATGTGCAAAATTCTGTGCACTGCATTCATGATTTGGCTTGTAAGCAGCATGTGCGGTGGTTCTTCCTATGCCTAAGTTTAAAGCTGCTCAGGACAGCTGACACAGTTGCTACTTTTTATTTATTTTCCAGCTCCTTTCCAAGGTAAGAAAAATAATAAGTTGTAATGCCCAACTCTACCAAAGACCAGTTGCTGCAGATGATGTGAGTCCCCTGCGTTCCTGTTCCTGAAAATTGGCTAAGTTGCTTCTGCTCTCTTGTGAATGAATTTTTTTTTTTAAAAAGGGGAGATGAAAAAGATAGATCTCTCATGTGCAGATGTTTATTCAGAGTCATTGCTACATGTGATATTTGTTGCTACTGTCTTCAGATTGCATCAAAGTTCATTCCAGCTATGTTAATCTGAGATTTGCCGTGAAAACTAGTCAGCTGAACATTTTGTCTCCTTGTGTAGAAATGTATGGAAAAGATAGGAAATAAGATACTGCCAAACATCAGTTTCCCTTTAGAGCAAAGGCCTCTTGCTTTTTGCTCTCCTGAAGTCAGATGTTTGCTGCTCCATTTTCCAGGGAGTCTGTAGGACTTCTGAAACCCTGCTAGAGTTTTGAAGATTAAGATAATGACTGAGAAGTTTTAGGGCTTGCAGTAGGTTGTGCTGTCAAGATTTGTCTGAGGATACAGGAGCTGCTCACCTGCTGCCCCTCATATCTTCTCTTCACGCTTCCCCCCCCCCCCCCCCCCCTCCCCCCTCCCTTTCCCAATTACAGATATCATTCCCATATTTTGTGACCTGGAGGTTGTAAATGCCATGGGACGTTGTGCGTTTGTACATGGCTAGTGCTAAGAAATCTTGATGGGGTTAGGACTTCTGGCAATGACTTCAAAAAAGAAATCTTTCTCGGTTGCCAGGTGCATGTAGGAAGTCAACGTAGTACTCCACCACATCTGTCTCCACCAGGGTTCACTTCTGCTCACAAACTATGTCAAAAATGAGAGCTGGAGGGTGAAAAAAAGGTTCCCTTGCACAACTTCCTGCATTTTGTGAATACAGTATTCCTTTTTGGTCATGAATGGGTTATAAATCAGACAAAAGCTGGGTTGTGGGGTCTCCTCCCTTTCTTCTCTAAGTGAATTGGTTAATTCTTGGCGGGTTTGTAGATAGGAAAGGCATTCCTTACATCAAGCACAGATGGGGAAGGGTTTCTTGTGCTGCGAGATAGACATTCACCTCTAGACACAGGGCAGCCTGTGGTAAACCACTCAAATGCTTGGGAAAAGGGGGTAGGAGTGTGATTGAGGCAGTACAAAACCTTGGCAGGCATTTAGCGGGACAGCAAATTTCATCCTGGATGCTCGGCATGTCATGAAGTGAGTCAGAATTGTGAAACAGCTACTAGGAGCAAGTGGGGACAGCGAGAGGGATTGGGATGCTAGGGAGCAAACTGTACCTCCGACCCTAGGAAGGGATGGTACATGGTTGTGCAGATCCTGCTGAGGAATCAGGGCTAAAGGTAACATCCGTTATATTGAAATGGTGCAAAAACCAGTATGCTAGTAAAACATCTGCTTTTTGAATGGCTACCATCAGGTTGTTCAAGCTCCAAACTGTGTATCATACATAACTGAAACAAACCCGGTTGTTGTCTTTGATCGCACAGCAAATACTGCTTTTTTTTTTTTTTGCTGAGAAAGAAAACCAAGAGTTTGTTTCTGGGTGTCCCATAGTGCAGTGGCTGGTCTTGCGGGCAGTCTGTGGTTTGTCCGTATCGGGTGGTGTTTGGAGGACTCTAATTTGAGATGTTCCTATCCCTGCTTTAATGCGATGAAGGGAGCTAAATGAGAACTGTGTGGGGGTACAGCTGAGGAGGATATGGAAAAGCAAACCTATGAGAGGCTAATTGAGTTTGGGGTGTAAGCACTCTTTCATCATGTCCATCTCTATGAAACCAAGACAAGTTTCTAAAGAAAAGGAAGTAGGTTGTTGGGAGAGGGATGATGAGTAAACAGAGTGTACGTGAGGAGCAAGACTGCTGCAGACTACCTACGTTATCAGTGTGTATCAACTGTTGAAGCAGTGCCCAAGTATGTGCTGTTTCATTACATAGAGCTGAACCGTATCCATCTCTGAGATAAAACTGACCAGTCCGCCACCTCCTTTTTAATTAGGTCCTGTTGGGATGAGACATCCCTTCCTGAAATGGGAGAAAGGTAAAATTCACCCCCCCACCCACAGACCTTTGCACACTTGACAGCTGTGATAATGTGACACTATCCTCTGTAATTTGGATACTGCTTAAAAGTGATAGAAGGCATTTCTAGACAGCTAGTGTTGAACTCATGGGCTCTTCCTACATGAGGTTACCAGCTGTATGCTGCTTACAATGAGGTGATGATAATTGATGTCTGCTGATGGTCAAAACCACGATCAACTGAGAGCTTAAGGAGGAGTGAGCCTGTCAGATTCATCTGCTGTACTGCACAGTAGCAAAGTCTCCAGTCTCTACGGTTACCGCTATTGAGGGGAAGGTGTGATAGGTATTACTGTTTCCTTATATGTATACTTCAGGGTACTGCTCAAAGCTCCCTAGCTAAGAGTCTGGTTACCTTGCTTGTGGTGAAAATGCATAGGAAGGCAGTCTCTCTTCTGAAATGCCTGAACGTGTGTTATTTTAAGCATACACATCTGCAAACACAGTCTGTATTTAGGGAATGTTTCTGTGGCTGCAAAACCCATGTCTGGAAAGCTAGGAAGTGTTGGAATTAAAGCTGCCCATTTGACTTTAATCTGCCCCTTTCTGAAGGATGGAGGCAGGGCCCAGAGCGCACCCGCTTTTCCCTCTCACCATGTTTCACTGCATTTGCTCAGTGCCAGCCCCCTCATCTGAGGGAGCTGTTGGAGAAGCTTCAGCTTGCCCAGATGCATTTTGCGATGAAGATGGAAGATGTCCCTGTGCAGCTCCCCCTATACAGCCTTGCCAAGAAGTGTGTTCCCCCCCTTTCATTTCGAAGCACCTTTCAAGCTGAGGTGAGAGCCTGCCCGACTGGGTTGCAGGGGCATTGCGGCTCAGCGGGTACCTGCTAAGGTGGCCCACTGGGTGCCCTGCTGACCTGGATCGTGTCCCGTAGGATAAGCTTCCTGGCTTGACCTTCGACCTGCCTCATTACTACGGACATGGCTGGTGATCCTAACCCCGGCTGAGCCTGGGTACCATTCATTGCAGGGCCTGCCCTGCTTGGGTACCATGGCAATGCCCCCCCGGCTGGTGGAGCCTCCCCTTCCCGCTGTGCTATCCTGCTCAGCTCCCCGCTCCCCTTTCCCTGCCTTCCTATGCACCTTCCTGATGTGTGTCTTCCGGTTATTTCACCTAATTTTTTCCCATCCTTCCTCTTCCTCAGTCACCCTCTCCTTCCATGTGTAGGATTGTTAGAGTTGCTTACAGAGCATCTTTCAGTGCTTGATTTAGTGTAGTTGTTCTCTAAGTAGCTTTATGCAGCATTTATTCCCCCCTGTTCCAGTTCTGCAAAGGCTCCAGTAGGCACAAGTCAATTAGGACTTTTTATTTTGATATCCGAAGTGTTTCTATATATATAAGTGTTTCCCAGCAGTAGCAAAGACTACCTTAATGAGGGGAGGACTGAAGGGATTGGAGGAAGTCCATTTCTTGACCATAAGAATGAAAAAAGGTCACTGAGGTGTTAAGTAATGGCACAGCAACGTGTTTTCCTTCATTTTCTCAATGTTTTGAAGCATTTTGATTGCAACATTTCATAATGAATTAAATATTTAGCCAGATGCTGACACATAGTCTTAAAAATTTCCTTCCAAATTGAAGGACTTGGGGTAAGTTAGTAGCAAATGAAAAGGGGTCTTCTGTTAGGAAACCCTGGGCAATGTCACTGTACACCCTGTGCTATTACCATTCAGACTTCTCATTTAACTCCTCGGCCTTGGTTTTCAGAGTATCGGTGCCTTCCTCCCTTTCCTAGATAACCGCTCAAATACTTCTCCCTCTCGTCTTGCTGCAGGCGTTCGTCCCCAGCCAAGCTCTGTGGTTTTGGATGCACGGTGCGTGTGGGTGTCCCCGGTTCTAGCAGTCAGTGTGGCGATGCTTTGGTGAGATCTCTGCGCGCACCTGAGAGGTGCTGCCCCGGCAGAGCTGTGCCACGGACTGGTGTTGCAACCTTTCTGCCCTAAATTCTACCTTCTCTGGGCCAAATAATCCTGTTATAACTTGAAGTAGGTGAAAGGTCCACTCATTTTGTAAAATCTTTGAGCTTTCTCAATGCAAGTGTGGACAGTCTTTCTCACAGCGATCAACTCATTTCTAAATCGAATATATCCAGTTTTTTGAAGTCTTCTCTGTATCTTCATAATTGCAATTTGTCCGTCATTTTGATTGCAAATCCTTCCCTAATGGCTTCATCTTTTACACTGTTCACTGTTATACATTATTTTAGAATCATGGCTGTTTTCATATTTTAGCATTTTTATCAATATGAAACTTCAGAGTATGATTTCTCTTTTAAAAAATCTGCTTCTAAAATGCAGTCCTGTTCTTTACCCCTTTCTCTTTCCTCTTCTGCTCACACCTCAAGTCAAATTTTAGGTATGTGGGTGGAATGGGTTTTAGTAATGTAGGGGAAATGGATAGTTACATGCAGTGATGATGGGGAGGGATAAACGCTTGTATAGTATGGTGACAAAATAGTGTTTGTTGCAGAACTTGGATTGTCATTGCACATGGTATATGGTGCAGCTTCCACCCAGATTTTCTGTCATGCTTGTCTTCGTTTTTGCATATACGTGTCACAGAATAGTTTGTTTTAATTTGTATTTATTTAGTTTGCCTAGGAGGAGGAGGGTGTTTTAATTGAAAGCAAAAATTCCTGTGAACCATATGCCTTGCTTTTCAGTCAACTCTAATTAAATTTCTTTTTCCTCCCTGATGTTGAGTTGTTTCCTCTTTGTGTGCCCAAGAGAGAACTTTTGTGGGAGATCCTCATCATTGTTATTGTGTCGTGGTCCTACTTTATGATCTCATAATTCCATCTGTGTTGATCAGACCTGTTACCAAAGATTGTTATTACAAACACATTCTTTATATGGAAAGAAGTTACGGTAGGTTAAATATTTCTTCTGTAAGTCCTTTGGTCAGTATTTCAGAGTGATAATGAAGATCAATGTATTGAGCCCCCTCCCAGAAAGCTTCTGTTCATGAGTGTGAAGGACAAGGCATAAGGGTCTGAAGTAACACAGTGAACAGATGACACACAGCTCAGACTTTCTGAATTTCAGTGCTGCTATCTGATTGCAAGAGGACCCTACTCTTGTTTTCTCTGTCTGCCAGAAAATCATGTTTAATATTAGTCAGCTTTTCTGTAAGATAATAGGATACTTTTAATAGCATTAGCCGGTTCAAGTATATACATGTGTGTGTCTATATATCTGTGACTGTGTATACACATGCATGTGTATATATTTGTGAATGTAGAACAGAAGAGATGAGACATTAGTGAGAAATAATTTATTTTGGTATATAGTTTTATTTGTTTAGTATCAGGTATTGTTTGAAAGAGGCTAAAGGAAGAGGAACTGTGTGTTGAGATAAGCAGTAGGAGAATAAAAAAAGACATGTATGTGGCTTAAATGATGTCCAGACTTACTGTGATATTTTCCAGGCACTGGTATTTTCCTTTTTTATTACGATTATAAGGAGTTGATTTTTGTTAAGTCTACAAAATAACAAAAAAGAACTATAATATTAATACATTTAACTGTTGTCAAAATACGCATTTGAGTGCATTGTTTTATTCGTCCTTTGTGTTTAAAGAGGAGCCTTGTTACAGCAGGTTTTAACTTCTATGACTGATTAAGGAGCCATTACCTTGACAAATAGCCATGTGATTAATTGCAAGGGAAAAAAAAAGAGTGCATCAAATAGAGGGGTACTTGAATGCTTTCACCTTAGGCACTTACAAGGAATTTTATCAATAGAGCATGCCAGTGTTATTTCAGTGGCTTTTCTGTTTCTGTTAAATCGATCTGTGGAGGTTGTCTTTTCACATGCATTTTGTGTACCCACCTCTTTGTGGCTAGTGGAAAAATGAAGGGCTTCTTCCAGTCCCAGCATGACTAATGTTGATGTGGCTGCCTGGTAAACAGGGCTGGGGAACTGGTGGGGATATTCTAGTGGTGTATATTTGCAAGTGTGGGTTCGATGTGGGCATTTATGAGCTCAGCAGTCCCTTGCTAGGCTGGAATGTATTCAGTCCAGACCCTTCTCTGATGTCAAGTTGACGTGTTGCAAATGGGGAATTTGAGTTTCTCTAATATCCAGGCTCTGCTTGTTTGGGTCCAAGGGGCTATGGCGGGTTATGTGTTGGCTCCACAAGGTGTCAGGTGCGTTTGGGCTCTAGGAAACTGTTCTCTGAAGCTTTTGGTCATGTATCTTGTCTGCTTTATCATCTGCATGATAGTGCCGTGAACTCCCTGCTGCAGGCAAATGATTCCTGGAGAAAAGAGGGAATTAAAAAAAACCCTTGATGTGTTTTATGCTTGCAATTGAGAATGTATTTTCATAGGAAAATACAATCTATGGAAATTTAAGTCACAATCCACGATGATATGGTAGAAAGTGACTTACCTTGTACTGATAGGCTCTGAGAGGTTGGTTGCAAAGTCTGAATGTCTCCAGATAAATAAATAATGTTGGTCCACTATGATATGGTAGAAAATGACTTACCTTGTACTGATACGCTCTAAGAGGTTGGTTGCAAAGTTTGAATGTCTCCAGATAAATAAATAATGTTGTATTATCTTATCATGGTCTAGGCATATGTTGCCTTCAAATAGGAAAAATACATAATACTGCTTATGTAAAAAAAGAAATAAAAAATCTTTCTTTTCAAAAGGCATGTGCCAAGAAGCAGTGTGCTAGGAAAGAAGTTCAGTTGTAACTGGAGGGTTTTGGGGTGGGTTTTTTTAGTGGAATTGTTTGTGAATGAGCAATGGAGATAGTGACCTACAGGGTTTATAAAATGTGGGAATCTGCCTGTCTAGCCAGCACTATAAATAAGTGAGAAAGGCTTTTGAAAGATTTTTGTCAGCTCCATATACATTATTTTGTTTCAGCAAGTCTCCTTTGCTTCACAAACTCCGTTCTGTATGTGGTGCTATTTATAAACTGGGGTGGAGGAAGAGTCTCTGGGAGTGGGTGATTCACAGACACAAAATAGGGCCATAAACAATGTTAACACTGTGGCATAATCTGATAAAATCAGAAACTTGGACAAAGACTGCAACGCTGTTCCTCACTGGGGCTGTTGTACGGCAGCTTTTTCTCCCTTTCCGCTGACCTTCTCTGACTTGCCAGAAATGCCGTCGAGTTTCACTTTCACGGGGGCCTGACACCGAGTTGCCCAAGGTTAACCAAAGACCAGTGCTGCGGCTCGGTCTTCTGCAGGAAGGCTCTCGTGCCTGACCCATCTGAAGAGTGTGTGTCACCGCTGGTTTCGTGGGATGTGGCGGGGGAGCGTCCAAGGGCTTCCCGGTAGCTCCGGGGGTGGCTGCTCTGCACCCTGGCTATGAGGTGGCTGCGGAGAGCTTGGGTTCACAGCCGAAGGTGGACTGATGTTTGTATCGCAGGCTGGGAGTTGGAGTGATGAGTTAGGGATATGTGTTCCCTGCCGCTGTTCCTTTTGTGAGCTCTGGCAGAGGAAACAGGACGGAGGATTTAGCAAAATCTCCTGGAGCTTGCCTGGGACTAAGCTGAGGGACAGAGGGCAGAGCAGACAGGAGCTGTTTTAGTACACTGAAGCGGTATTTTGAGTGTGTGTCCTTCCTGTATAGGTAGAGGTGGTTTAGTTACCCCCAGCAATAATGTGTGTGCTTCCTTGTGCTAAATAAACCACTGACAAAGTCCAGGATTATTTACTGAAAGAGGAGAAAGCAGAAGGATTATGAAGAGGAAGGATGTAATCATTGCTGCTCTATACGGCAGTACTCGGAGATGTTATTTGAGATGAACTTTGAGGCACAGCGTACACTATATGCCTGTACATTGTCCTCAAGGCTGTCACAGTCTGTTGGAGAGGAAGTGATTTGTCAAGTTTACCCGAGTACTGCATTGCAGAGCTCATCCTAAAACTCAGGACTCATAAGCAGGCTAGCGTATCTACAGAACCGTGGTATGTCCCACTATGTCCAGCAAATAATAATTCGGTGAGTCATGTAGGAGAGGAGTATGTGGACAGATAAAGGAAAAGACTGTGGCGCAGGAATTAAAGATGAAATTTGCCTCTGCTGGTGGGTGGGGATCCCAAAGTGCTTCCTGCTCAGAAGCCTGTTAGAACAAAATCAAAAATATACTTTTGAGCATTCAATCCACAACGGAGATGAAAAGCACATAGAATTTAAAAAAAAAAAAAAAAGAAAAGCAAGCCCAACCTAATAAAAATACATAGACAGAAGTGTGCACCCATCATAGGCAGGAAAATCCTATCTTTTGCTTTCTCCTATTATGGGAGGGGTCATTGTTTCTTTTTCTAGTAAAAGAATCCTTTTTTTAAAATGTCTGTGGGAAAGGAGAATAGTCTGAATTGAGTCTTTGAGATGTTGTATTACAGAGAGTCACAGAAAATGTACTATGCAAATGACTATCTGCCTTATTAGATGCCTCAATAGAGTTCATTGTCTCAATATTGCTATTATTGGAGATGGATGGACACTACATGATTTTACCATCGAGCTGAAAAACTTCAGTGTTACAGTCTCATTGCTAGGGTAGTAACAGTGCACTGACTTAAAGGAGAGAATTGAATTAAGGGGAGTGAAAAGTCTGTTGCTCTGTCCATTTTAGTTTGTCTTTTGTAGACTGTGCATCATTTTAGGGGTCACAACAGGGGGGTTTGTGCTTCATGGTCTTGGTTTTGTTCATCTTTCATTGCTAATAGAAAGAAAGCCCTTTTATGGGGAGAAATCCTCTAGCACCTGCTGTAATTTTGCTTGATTGCGGTTGTAGGGACACTGGAGTTATTGGATGGTGGCAATGCTGGCATCTTTCTCAGGTGGGTGCTGAACCTGTACCAGCTTGAGCTCATCACAGTACTGCTCTTCTCCTCCGTTAGCTGGCTTCTTACCTGTGGGACTGCTCACAGAGTCTCCCCTGAGCTCTCACTAGAGCCTCACATACTGCCTAGGGCAAAAATCTAAATCCTGAGAGCTGCTGAAGTCAAAATCTATCTAACATCAAAATCTATCTAGTGTCAAAGTCTATGCATTGGCATAGTCTCCCTTAAACCTGCTTTCGAGGTCTTGCCTTGGGTGTCTGCATTACAAACAGGCAAGAACACTTTCATGGGTCAGGTGCTTGAAATTACAGCTAACTGGTGTTTGGTGGTGTGTGTTGAGTTTTTTGTTTGGGTTGGGTTTTTTTTGTAATCCAGCTTCTCAAGCAGATGTGGCAGTAACTTTTGGCTATGAAGTTGTTACAATGGATGGTTAGTGATACTTTTTTTTTTTCCCCACCCCCCGAGTATCACTTGATGTGTTGTATGTGACTACCTTACAGAATGGGAATTTTCAGGTAAAACTTTGGCTTGGGGACCGTGTGTTTGCTGTCTCTGTGGCCCCATGATGATAGTGAGGATCTATTATTGAGTTTTCAGCTAGGGTTGGGCTATACTGGTGTTGTCCGTGGAAGGATGCATCTCTCCCCAGCAATTTTGGGTCTTCTGAAGCTACTATTTGCTTCGTTTGCTTCTTGGTGGGGAGGGGGAAACAACCCAGTTTCCGTGTCTCTTTTTTTGTTTGGTTAATGTGTGTAAAAGTTAATGAGTAACTAGAAGAAGCACAGGCAAATTGGAAAACAGTAACCTTACTCAGCGTTTGCTTTTCTTACTTGACTTTTCAGTTGTGGAGGAGTTGGGGAGGGACTACTACTCATTAAACAAAAGAAGTTCTCAGCAGCCCTCAGCATTTCTCCCCACATAACCAACTGCCCCCCCTTAGTCCTTGAAAGTAGCACCTGTCGTGCAGTACTCTCTAATATGAGTTAATAACCAGGGATTGCAATGAGTACACACTGTGTGAGCCACAAAGAAGCTCTCAACATACTAAACATATAGAAGTAAGATTATTCTGAATTTGGAGGTTTTGTTTTGTGCTAGTCATTGTTCTCCTAATTCAGCAGCCTCTCCGTGTGTCACCTAACATTTCTGAGGACAGCCCAGCTGACCTCATGGCAGACACCCCTCATGTAAATGACAGCAAGAAGCCACTCGACTGAAATCGTAATTCTGTGATGTGAACTTAGGCACTGCCCTGTCCTTTCCCATCCCCTCACCAGTGCCAACGGTGGGGCTAGTGGCTCCCCCCCCTCCCTTTCCCTATTGCACCAGAGCTGCCTGTGTGCACTGAGCTGTGCAATTGTAGAGCTGGCTAAATCTGCTCCTTAATTTTCCGTAACATTTAAGATTTCCTTAATATTTAAGAGACATGTTTTCCTTACGGATCTTTTTGAAATAGAACCTAAACTGCAGAGAGTAAGGCATACTCGCCTCTTACTGTGTCATTCAGCTTTGGGTATGTGCTCTAGCTTTCTGTATTTCAGTGTTGCTTATGAATGTTTAGTAAACTTTCCTTCCTTTTGGATATATGAGTATACACTCAGAAGTTCTTCTCTATTTCACTTTTTCACTTCAGTTTTCCATCCTGGTCTTGAGAGGTTAGTTTAATACAAGGGTGTATATAGAAAAAGAAATTAAGGGGTCGGTGAATGTTGTAACTCTTGTCTTCATGATTTCCCAGAAGTTTTGGATCCATTTCAGAACAGTTACAGCTTCTGGGGATTAAAAATTGCCACTTGGTGTAGTCTGGGAGTTCTTTTGGGGAAGGTTTAAGCGGTAGCTTAGCCTAAATTTCTCTGGCACCTAATCCAGCAGACATTATGAAGTCATAAAGCAGCAGCTGTTCTGATTTTTTGGTTTTTTTATGACACTTTTCTACTGCTGTGACCCCTAACGTGATGGTTACTGCAAGTTCTTTAAAAAACAAAACCAACCCCAAAACGTGTACCTCCTTCTGGAGCTTTTGGCAGCACCTTGGCCAAGTCAGTGTCACGTTTCCTCTGCATATTCCGTCACGTTGCATGTGTCAGGCACAAAACAGGGAAGGAAAAAAGTACTGTAGCAAACAGTAAGAGATGTCTGTAACCCCAGAAGTCTTTCCAGATCATCAGGAATCAATACAGTACCAGAAAATATTTCTAACTGATTAAAATGAGGGGAAAAAAAAAAATCTTAATTAGCAGTGCAGCTTTTAAGCTAGAATTCTGTTTATGCCCTGTTCAGTGAATGGAGGACTAACTTGTGTTTTCCCTCTGTCATTAAGAGAACGTAAGAATATGCTAGAAAAAAGATTACAGTAGTATGATTTGTTTGGCACATACAGCAACAGAAATTCTGCTTTTCTTCGACTGCTCATCAGAAAGGCTCAATGTGCAAGGTAGTGTATTGTTTTGCACTGAGCTTTCTGCCGAATCTTTAAATGCTATGCGGCATTTTGTGTTGCTTGAATGTATTTTGTGATTATACATAATCAGGTTCTATTATGTGCAAGAAGCACACTTAATACTGGTTCTGCCATTGCTTTCATTTTGAACATCGTGACTTTTATGCAGCTTCTCTTTCTTGTATGACTTTTTTGTATTTTTTCATTGACTATATTAAAATGATAGGGAAAATATTCACAATAGCTCACTTAAAAAAGCATGTTACACATTTTTAACTGGATGATACAGTTCAATTACCATTTCATAAAATGGCTCACAAAGCTGTGAAGAGCTCCGGGGCCATTATTTCTCCCACTCTCTTTTTCTGACTCTCCGATTTGTATCGGAAGGGCTTTAGTTGTTTACTGTGTGCTTCCTCTTAGAACTTATATTTTATTTTCAGCATCATCACCTGCCCCAGGTGAAATTTCCTCCGTTTCTAATGGCATACTGAAGGTCTGGTTGTCTAGTGAAGTGAACCCTTATGTCTTTTAGTTGATGATAGGAAGTGATTACAGGCTGAGACCACTTAGCTCTTCTGACATCTCACTTGCCTGTACCTTTCCTATGCCAAAGGAAATGAGATGTTTTTGGTGCTGCTAGCTTTGCATTTCTGCGTATGACTTAATTTTCTCGTTTTGCAAAGCTGGGTTTTCTTTAATTCTTAAGCTTGGTCTATTGAATCTTAGCGACTTTCTTGAGTCTCCTTACCAAAGAAGCAGGAGTCTGGAAATGACTTCTAAAACAGAAGGGTAAATTGCCATTCCTATGTTTTGGACCCTCCATGTGCGCCACAAAAGGCAAGTTCCTTGCTGAACCTTCGCTGGACCATGAAGTATTTATGTCTGGCGAATGCTGTAGGTTTCAAATATGTGTTGTGGGAAATAGAATTAATGTTTTCCTCTGGAGGGGAAAGGGGGAAATCCTTTGCAAGTGCCAACTACCTGAAGGACCATACTGCGTTACTGTAGTTAGGTTAGAAGGACAATGGGCAGGAGCCGCTTTTGCCAGATGTGAGCACAGTTCTCAGCAGAACAGTGCCCCGGTTACTGTTTCTAGGTGTTGCTGAAGTGCGGATATATGCAATTTGCATGAAGAGGCAAAATAAAGGGTGCTAAATTTCTTCCTGCTTTCTTCAAGTTCTGCTATTTCAAGCTACTGTATTTGTCTTCTCTGCTAATATTATTGCGCAGAGGAAGGAGGGCATCTTATTTAGAAACAAGTATTTTGTAGCAGTTAATTTGTGCGGTATTTATAGCAATTACTTGAAGAACACATCGTACCTTTTCAGTTGTGAGTAAAAACTGTACTAAGCTCTACTAAGGAGTAGTGCAGGTTATCTCATGAAATGTTTTGCATCATGTGCTGCTGAGCTGGTTCATTCATTTCACTGCTGGTGCTGGCTGAAAGATGATTGTATTCCTGCTCTGTGAGAATAATCCCTCCGCAAGTACCTTGTGCATCTCAGTAATGATAACAATAAACTAGCGTACTTGGAATAGTGAGTGCTTTTAAAAAGAGCCTAAAAGCATATACTCGTGTCCAGAAATGTACACTGCTATGGCAAAAGGGCCTTGGAATCTGACTTTTAAAGAAGTCACTTGCCCCTCTCGAGGCCTTCAACTGGGTCACATAGGCAAAAGAAAAGCAAGGCAGGCAGGTAGGGAATGAGTGGGTTGTAGGAGTGGTGCTTTTGAGATTCCTGGACAGTAAAGAGCATGCCCTTATTTTGTAGGCAACCGGTAGAGTTTTCACCAGACAGAAAGACAGGCAAATTATTCTGTTTACTTCCCTTACCTCTTTGAACTATTTGTCACCTCTGTGCAATGTCTGTTCCTGCCTCAGTTACCATTGAGATGGATAAGCTCTAGATCTTTTCCCCTGTGTTTGCAAGAGGGTGAGGCTTTACGAAACAGCAGAGCCAATCTAATGGTCATCTACTTCCCTGCTGTCATCCATGACGTGAGCTGCTCCCTTTCACTCCGCTGCCTCGTGTCTGACTCCGTGTTGGGCTAGGTGAGATAGCTAAACTAGCAGAAAGCTATTGCCATTATTCTGGCAGATAAGTCTCTGCCAAATGAGCTCCTTAAACAAAGTCACTGCACAGTCAGGTGAGTGAACATGCTTCAGTAAGAGCAGCTTGAGGAGAGGAGGCATGGCTTGCCCCTTTCAGCAGCAACCAAAGTTGGGTAGGGTCAGCTACATTCTGTAAAAGGTTTATTTGTAATATTTTAGTTTCTTATGCAGTGTCATATCATCCATCTCTGTAAACTTAGAATCAAATGCCAATTTCAGAGCTAAATGCCTGAACCATTTTAATGGAGCAAATCAAAGCCCGGCGTGATGGTAATAACAATATGTTGATGATCGATGAGTTTGTTTCAGACTTGAAATTTTTCTTCACAACTGCAATGATGATAAGCTCTTTCAAGCATAAAAATCAGTTTTCCATTTGAAAATAATTTCTACACCTGGTTTGGGGAGAAAAATAGAAATAACATGGTGGCAACGGTACTCACCTCTGTAGCAGAAGCAAGTATTTCCTATCAGCCAAAACAAAACGAACTTAACAGCTTTTTCTGAAGAGTTGTCAACTACTAGCCGTGTGATATTGAGAAAGCAGGTATTAGTATATGTTTGTGCCTTGTAGAACCTGAGATTAGTGGCAAAGGTTAATTTCTTAATTGTTTAGAAATAACCCTATTTTAATGAAAATACATAGTGTAATCTAGACACTGTAGTCTTAACTTTTATCTTATTCCAGTATTTC
The DNA here is from genome assembly GCF_000690535.1 of Cariama cristata. NCBI lineage: Eukaryota > Metazoa > Chordata > Aves > Cariamiformes > Cariamidae > Cariama > Cariama cristata. The sequence continues at coordinate 24,614 of NW_009615915.1, forward strand.
TGTGAATTTTAACACCAGCTTGTCCCCGCTAATTGAGCAGAGTTATTGCTTGTTAACACTATGTGAGGGCAAAACACCTACTTTGCCAAAGGTCTTGTGTAATTTTTCTGGTACGTTCAGCATGCGCAGATGGGCTTTGCT
>NW_009615915.1:24785-33445 GCF_000690535.1 Cariama cristata
ATTTCAGCATGAACCGGAAAAAATCCACACAGTCAAGTACATTAATTTTTGTCTCTCAACACATTTTCTTTTGGGGTAGATACAGGTGGTTATGCTAAAACTAATTCAGCTGTGGAATGGTTAAGATGAGGTTGTGATAGACTCTGCAGTACTCAGCACTTTTAAGTCAAACTGTTTTTTCCTTGAACTGATAATTTAGCTAAATCCCGAGGCACAGATTTTGTGTAGAAACCTGTGCAGAAGGAGTCGGGCCATGGGCTCTAAGGCCCGTAAAGATCTGTGGCTTGCGTTGCTTCACCTGTAATCCTGGCAATGAAGTATTTCGGTGATTTACAATGAAGTGTTGCAACTTTGTGCAGGGTACATTTTTCTTCGGTTGACTTCTGCCTTGACTGCTTAGCAGAAATTGGAAGGACTGGGATCCTACAGTATCTTCCTATGCACTTTCCATTCTTGTTGCTGTTAGAAATTGCAGACTGGTTACTTAGAGTTCACACAGAGGTCAGAACATGGGAATCTACTGGCAAAATCTCTTTTCTTCCTCCTCCAGTTTACATTAGGGAATTAATTTTTGTTTCTTTGTTGTTTATTTTACCCAAAGGCTCTTATCTGTTTCCCCAAACACATTTTTTCTCTTTGGAGGCTTAATATTCATGTTGTCCAAGACATTTATTACACATTTTAACAAAAAAGGTGATTTTTAGACTTTTCTTGTAGTCCTGCTGGCAAGGAATTATTTCTAGTTAGGAGACCGAGTTTAAAACCTGTTAGTTTTTACCAGTTGTTAAAAGCTATGGAGCAGGCTGAAGTCCTCTCTCCAGTTCTGACAGTCTTAAGCTACTGTTGCCAGATGTTTTCACTTGTAAATGTTATATCCACATGGGTCCACTCCACCTGTCTTTTGTGTTTATCTGTACCTGTGAACAAGGGCTGTGTGAAAATGGTGATGTGAAAATGGGTAGAAATACTGTGAACTTGATTCAATGTGATTTTTATACCCTTGAATTTTTCTTTGTGGGAACAGCATCCATTTGCAACATGACACTAGTAACTTTTTGAACAGAAGTGGTAGGAAAAACTCATCTTGGTTTGGTGGGAGATGGTTAAGGAGGGTATTGTGGTTTAACCCCAGCCAGTGACTAAGTACCATGCGGCCGCTCGCTCGCTCCTCTCTGCCCACCCTGGTGGGATGGGAAGGAGAATTGGAAAAAGGTAAAACCCGTGGGTTTGAGATAAGAACAGCTTCATAATTGAAAGAAAATATAATAATAATGATTGCAATAAAAGGGGAGATAGCAAAGAGAGAGAGGAATAAAATGCAAGAAAAAACCCCAAGTGGTACACAATACAACTGCTCACCACCCGCTGACCAGTGCCGAGCCCGTCTCCAAGCAGCAATTGACCCCTCCTGACCAGCTCCCCCTGTTTATATACTGAGCATGATGTTCTATGGTATGGAATAGCCCTTTGGCTACTTTGGGTCAGCTGTCCTGGCTATGTGAGCATGACGTTCCGTGGTACGGAATATCCCTTTGGCTGGTTGGGGTCAGCTGTCCTGGCCGTGCTCCCTCCCAACTTCTTGTGCATCACCTCATTGGCAGAGCATGGGAAACTGAAAAGTCCTTGACTTAGGGTAAGCACTACTTAGCAACAACTAAAACATCAGTGTGTTATCAACATTATTCTCACACTAAATCCAGAACACAGCACTATACCAGCTACTAGGAAGAAAATTAACTCTATTCCAGCCAAAGCCAGGTTGTAGGAGTGTTGTGTGTAATCAGGAATGGGAGGCAAGCTTGCCGCTTGTCCGTAGTCTCCTACGGAGAGAGGTACTTGATCCATTCTCACAGAGCAGACCTCAAAATGCAGACTTTGTCCTTTGAAAAGAACCAAAATAACAATCACAGGTTGGAGTGGAAAGAACAAAGCTAAGCAGAAGTTCTTTTCTCCTATTGCCTCTTGCCATCTTTTCCTACTTGAAGTGCCCAGCCAAAGCGTTAATACTGAACTGATGCAGAGAAGTACTATATAACAGTTGTTCATAATCTAAGCAAGCCTTTTTGTATGTAGTTGGATGTAGGTTACCTATTTTCATCTATTTGTGGTATTGTTGACCATATTTTAACTGAGTTTCCACCTGAAAAAAGTAATCGGAGAATGAAAGTAATTTGTGCCTCATTTCTTCTATGCTTATGAAAGAAAATTTTTAAAAAAGCAGCAAAAACCTCTGTTCTAAAGATATGCAGACAAAATGTTTTGATATAGTGAAGTTTACACACAAATCTAATGATCAGGATCAGTTAGTCATACAAACGTTTGGCTGTTTACCCAAAACCAGGGAAGCAAACAGCAAACACAGTTCCAGCTTTGCTGCAGCTCTTTCCTTATCAAACTCAACTCCTCCTCTTGGTTGCTGTTGCCTTATGGTGCTTTGGGAGGAAAGAGATGGCTTGGTATTCCTCAAGAGTATTTTGGGAATTCCTGTGCTAAAACTACTGGTGTCGTCATGTCCCACTCCCTCCCCGCCCCCCCCTTTATTTTTTCTCCTCTGTCATTGCTGCTCTTAAATTCAAAATTATTTTGGAAGTGCCAAACTACCATCCCCACTCTGCAGCAGAAACAATGAAAAAAGGGCAGGAACATGTCTAGTGACCCATGAAAGCAATAATCCTTGTAAGCAGTTGGTTGGGAAAATAAGTCACGTGTCTTTATTTTGAATGTCTGAGGTGATTCAGAAAGCATATGCAATAGGAGAAAATCTGTCAAAACAGTTCTTGCCAACCCTTGCGTATGCATCAGAACTTGAGCAGCTGATCTGAAAATATTTGGGAGCTACTGTCAGACCCATTCTTCAAATACGGTGTTGGTGGGGTCGCAGGAAGTCCCCACAACGTGCAGTCATTAACCTTCAACTTTTTCACTAACGTGAAAGTTTTTTTCTTCATTGCGAAGGTTTTCCCAAAGGTTGCACGTTCAGGAAAGCACTGTGAGCTCAGTAGTAGTTTTACAACTGATGTTTTGCCTGGCTTTATCAGTGATCTCAGAGATTGTCAGGAAAAAAAATGAAAACTTAAAAGGTGCTGCTCCTGATTTCATTCATTTCCATAACTTGTCAAGGTTTAAAGGCCCATTAATTTGTAGTTGCTGATTAGAGTGAACAAACAAGTTTTAAGTTGTTAAATCGTAAGGTCAGTGAAATTAATATACATAGATGTATTTTCAGAGGCTTTTTTAATATTTGCAAAGATAACAAGATTTGCCCGTTTCTGTACCAGCAGTGATAGAAATCTTGCTTAAATAAACTGAAATAAAATACAATGAAGCCTTTAAAAACAAAGCATGGAAGGAAGGGGCAGCAATTTATTGGCTCATTGTGTTGATGACATGCTAAATACACAAGCACAGAGCAAGCGACTTGAGAGGGCCAAGCTGAGGGTCTAGTTCAAAGTCTTCTCATTCATGTCTTATGGTGTCCTTAAGGAAAATGAATTCTTACGTCTGGAGGCTGTCTTAGAGACCTTAGTGCTAAGATCCATGCTTTAGCTGGTTAAACACTGTTGAAACTGAAAGCTGTTAAAATAGTACTAGGGAGTTTTAATGTGGTGTTAACTGAAGTTATTTTGCGTAAAGATCTCCATGGCTTTGGTATCTGGTCGTGGTCAGCAGGCCAGTTAAATATATTTTTACTTAACTCATATGCTGCTGTGCTTAATTTGAGTAATCTTTTGTTCAGCAATGTAACTGTAATATTTCTTCATGTAATTTCTCGCAAGTCATGCTTCTGTAGGGAAGCAGAGAAGAAGCGTTCCTAACAGCAGCTCAGTGGAACTGTTAAGTGACTTTAAATTGCAGATCTTTAATTAATTAAAAAACAAAACAAAACCAAAACAAAACCAAAAAAAAGCAAACCCTAGTGAGGTTCAATAGAATAATGCTGGCAACTTGTCTTGCAGACTCTGCAAATTTAATGTACAAATCACCAAGACACAATAAAGCAGAAACCTGTTGCACTGTTTGTAGCAGCCTTTCAAGAACTTTACACTTGGGGCCGTACAATAAATACGGGGAAATGTTTTTCTGTCAGTATAAGACTTTGCTGCTTTGTGCGCTCTGATGTTGCATTTCGAATAGTATGTGTACTCCAAAGCTTAATGTGTTAAATGGCAGACTTTAGAGGGGAAAAAAAAACAAAACCAACCAAAACTTGTTTAGATTTCAAAATTGAAAACTATTTGATTTAGACTGTTGCAGAAAGCCACAAAATTAGTAGAGCAAATAAAGAGGAAATAGTGTTGACAGGTTCCTTTTCCTTACCATAATTATTAAAAATACTGGCTTGTAAAAAGGCCCGTGAGTAATGGTTATAAAATGCAGCAAGAGAACCTTAACAGTGAAAGAAAGTCTTGCTCTGTCCTCTTGGTTGTTACATGTAGCTTCTACAACAAGCCCTAAATTATGAGGGAAATGAGTGGTGTTAAAGAATATACAGCTTTTGGGAAAGGAAAACCAGGAGTAATACTTGAGTATGACTAAATCCAGCATCCAGAAATTTCAGGCACTTTGTTCTTGGTGCAATCTTCTACATGCAACTGGTTTCATTTTAAGTATTTAATTTTATTTTTTTTTTGTTTAAAGAATCAAAACATGTCTAACTCTTTCATGATTCTGTTGGCCAAAGCCTGGCTGCCTGCTGTGCCTGATGCCTTATTCGCTGCAACAGAAACTTCGCTAATTCCCATCAGTTTGCTAAAAAACTACCCGCCTGCGTGTGTTCAGCACTGCAGTTACTGCCTCCATTCCCTTGGTTCTCAACCATCATAAGGAGGATGAGGTGTTTCTAATGTGTAATACTTTCAGCTGCTTTTTTATTACCATGTTCCTTTGCCCCTTGCTCAGAGGGATAGTATATACTCGGGGTCTAGTGGATCGGGGATTTCTCAGGCAGGCTGTTACTTTAAGCCAAACTTCTAATTTCTGCTCTCCAAGGTTGTAACCCTTAAAACTACAGGCTGTGTAATACTAGTTTACATACTGAAAATGGGGATTGGAGATGTCCTTTGCCAGACAGATTCCAGAAAAGCCGAGTTTTAAATGGCTCCCACTCTTACTTATCCCTGAGAAAATCAAACCTGTATTGTGTTCCTTTTGTCGCTGTAGCAGAAATGCTGCAGGGAGTTTTGGGGCAATTTTCAATCATTTCTGCAGAAATATGTACAGTGAACGGTTTTGGTGCCTAGTCCAGTCCTATCATAGATGTAGTTTTTCAGAGGATGGTCTTTGCAGCAGTGGGAGAGACCGAACTGAGTGTACGCTTCCACATCGCATTACACGTGTTGAAACTTGCAGTTTGGCTCACTGGTCATCTTATGAATGCAAGTTAGGAGTTATGTCTCCTTTTACCTGTAAAAGGAACGGTGACTTTTTTAAAATGCACATTTATCTGCTGAATCCTTGATTTGCACTTGACTGTGTGGGAATCAAAGCCCCCCAGCCGGCCCCCCCACCCACCCTGCTTGTTGTGCTCTCCAGTTCAGAGCCGCTTCTGGCCAACTTCAAAGAATTTACTTCAAAGGCTTTCAGCAGACACGGAGCAGCACAGGCTGAGGTTGTAGTTTCCAGCTTCGGCAGAGCTAGCGAAGTGTTGGCTTCTTGGGGAGTCCTGTTCTATTTTCCTGTTATTCACTCATATTAGTTCCCCATCTCCCCTGAACATAGGGATTGTTTTTATAACTGAAGTGCAAGGTTTAATACTGCCCTTTTGGGATTTTTTTTTTTCTTTTTCGGCAATCTAGTACAACTCTTCTGATTCTTGTTAGTCCCCAAAGCTCTGCTTCCTCGTCTCAAGTTCCTGAGATCTTACTTCTCGGCAACTTCCTATAATAATGAGCCTCACAGAAACAGTGTGCCTTGCCTGGAAATTTGCTTGCTTTTTTTATTCGGAAATGTGGTACCTTCTGGGTGTCAAGTGTCCATTTGTGTGAGGGGAGGCTGTGGCTCCTGCTGGCACAATTGCTCTCGAAACCTGAAGCAAGCTGGAGCAGCCGCATCTGTGTTGGGTTGGAGTGGGACAGGACCTTGGTCGTGCAAAAAGATGTGCTCTGCATCTTCCTGCCTTAACATCCTGAAGCTCTGTGTATGGGATTTTTTGGGGGGAACCGTCCTTCCCCCAAACCCCAGAGTGTATGTCCTGTTAGCCTCTGTTCTTCATCAAAAGCTGGTGTGGCTTCAGGAGGAGCCAAATAACGGTGGGGCTGGGAGAGCTGCTGTAAAGTCTCTGCACATGAAAAATAAAATGGGGGCAGGGGGCAAAACACCTGGTACAGCATTTTCCCGAGGGGTACTTTGTGTCCTTCAAAAGTAGATACAGAAACATGTCAAGTGCAACCTTACCACCTTCTCCACATCCCTGGGTTTCTTAATATTAATAGTTTCCTTTAAGAGAGTGGCCCTGAGACGGGGTGTGGTTTATACTACACACTTTCCAGGCTATTTATATATTTAGAGCCTTGCTCTTGCTAGTTGGGGGGGTGTGTGGATGGAGACTGTGGGAAAAAGTGCTGAAAGTCATATTTTTTTCTTCCCCTATTATTTTAAAGCAGATCTTTTTTTTGTGTCTGGAGGAATGAGAGATCCAGTGCCTGCAACAACCAGAGGTTTGCTGCTTGGGCAGGATGTTAATCCAGAATCAATAGCAGAAAAGATATCTCAAATACTGATTATTTTTATTAAACCATACAAACTTCTCTTATACAAATAACAAACATATAAATATAATTTAAAAAAAATTCTTCCCCACCTCTTTCTGCAGTAGCTGTTACTAGAGTGCAAATTGGGAACTAAGACTCTGATCCTGACAAGCACTGGGTGTCCTTCCAGTTAGAGCTGTGAATGTCTGCAGCTCTCCACCCCAGCCTGGCATGTGCCACTGGCCGGGAGTTGTGTGCTGGAAGACATTATCGGACAGGAACTTTTGATTCATTTGTGTGCACGCACACACACACACGCACGCACACACACAAAAAAGGCAATTTTGGCTCCCATCATAGCACTGAGATCTTTCATTGTCTCGATCTTGTTTTTAGAAGTCTTGGCGCTGACTGGTGATTGAAAAAGCTGTGCCGCAGGGCGGAGGCTTTCCTCTGCTTCTGCTGGGTCTCTTGTGCAAAGTGGCTGCTGATGCACTCGCTCGGGACTGGGAAATGGGGCTGGGGGTCCTGCCGGCTTGGCCAGGTGTCAGAGCAACCGGTGGGAAAAGCAGGTCACAGAAGCCATCGTATGGGAGAAATGCAAACCTCAGCTCAGCCTTGGTAGCTGGCCCCTTTTTTATATTTGTCTGTTTACTTTTCATTGTCATCAGGGGGTATGAACTTGCAGATCAATCATAAAGATGCAAGAGATGGGCAAGCTTGGGGGAACGGGGCAGCGTTTTCAGCTGATTGCAAGTTTGTGTTCGAACATCCAGTCTCTTGAGTAATCACTAACAGCATCTCTGCTGGTACATAGTTGGGTATAATGTCTCATGAAAACTGTGTGGGTACTGAAAGAGTAGTTCTGTGTATGAATGGCCACTTTCTAGTTAAAAAACTACACGTGGAAGATGGAAGATGCTGCAATTACAGCATGTATTAGAACGCACATTCCCAGAATACCACGGGCTGGAGAACCTTGCTTTGCTGTGCATACATCGACTTGCCTTTACTGGTGTTAATCAGAGCATTGCATCGTGATCTCACTGCTGTCACTTCATAGCATTGTCCTGCCCATAACTTTTATTAATTAAATGACTTTTGGGTCTAACTGCTTGCTATTTTTGCCTATAAACAAACTGGCATTAAATGATTTGGACCCCTCCCTCCCCAGGATATTAACTTCAGTGAACGCATTATAGATGTCTCTATCTGATATACAAACTTGTTGAGTGGCATTTGGTCCCACCCTAAGTAATAGGAAATAATGAATAACATTCTTACCATTGTGCTCCAACTGCTTTTGAATGAGGGGAATGTACTGAGTGGCCTCTGATAGAGGAACTTAATGCTGTTCCCCAAATTACTGCTATTTAGTGGGATTACGCGGAAAGCTAAACAGAAAGGAAAAAGAACAATTTATGCCTGTCGTTTGTACTCTACTGCCTCCCCACCCCAGCGTGCAAACAGATGCTTTTCCCCAGTGCTTCTTTTTAACATTTATTTGTTGTTTTTACAGTATTTTCTGCTCCCAGGGCTGTTGGCCTCTAGGTGCTAATAAAATGTGAATGTGTCCCAGACTTGCCCTCTCCTCAGTGCATGCAGTTCTGCAGAGGCCAGATTTTTGGGGGGGGAGTATAACATAAGAAAAAAAGAATCTACATATTTCTTTACTTTTGCATTTGGTCTCATAGATATGGGAATACAACTTACAGAAACACAGAAAACCCCGATTTGGCTAGTTTCAAGTTAATTTGACTGTTTGACATGACCTCATATTTGAGTGGTTTAGCTTGGGCTTCTTGCCTGTGTGGTTTGTGTTTTGAAAACCAAGAGCCACAGAGGAAGGAGTTGGGGGTAAGGCAGTGGGGGAGGAGGGCAGCTCATGTTTTTCCCCAGCAGCGCATCCCTGGGTGTCTTTTGCTGAAGCCCTTTTCCTTCTTTGGGGCTTGACCTCAAGCCTCCCTTGCA
>NW_009615915.1:33456-33978 GCF_000690535.1 Cariama cristata
AGCGGTAATTAAGGGCAACTGGGCACACGTGGAGGACAGGTCTAAGCCATGCTGATGGCTCTTGGAGAGGGAGCTGTGGCCCTGCTCTGCCCTTTCCCATTGCCTTTGTGGGCCAGCGAGCGGGTGGTCCTGCAGCCAGCTCAGTGTGCCCGTCCGAAATGTGAACCTGCATAAGGAAGGATTAGTCTGTTGGCCAGGCAGCGAGGAGATTTCAACCTGAATGTACTGTGTGCCAGCTGAGTGCTGTAACCGTTTGGCTATTGGGAACTACTTTAACCGTATTATGGTTGAATGTAGCCCTTTGTTGTCTTGGCTTTTATTCCCCGAGCCCAGCATCTGAATGTTTTTGTCGTGATCGAAATAGTTCATTTTGATCTCCTGCACTGGTTTCAATGCAAGTCAGAGGGGTTTGTCCTGAAGTGAACCCTTCTGTAACTTCAGCCCAAATTCATGAATAGTTTAGTCTTCCCTGAAACTGTGGGGTTTTTTTAACGAATAAATGATTCAGCAAGGGGGAAAAAA
>NW_009615916.1:0-466 GCF_000690535.1 Cariama cristata
TAAAAGGAAGACTAGGGAAAATGTGAACCAGGAGACTTGGTTACCCAGGATATGGAGAAGCCTGAGGTATTCAATGACATTCCTGCCTCAGTCTTCACTGACAAGTGCTCCAGCCACACTGCCCAAGTTGCAGAAGGCAAAGGTAGGGACTGGGAGAATGAAGAATCACCCATTGTAGGAGAAGATCAGGTTCAAGACCATCTAAGGAACCTGAAGGTGCACAAGTCCATGGGACCTGATGAGATGCATCCATGATTCCTGAGGGAACTGGTAGATGAAGTGGCTAAGCCACTGTCCATCAAATTTACCAATCATGGCAGTCCGGTGGGGTTCTCACTGACTGGAAAAGAGGGAATAACCCCTGTTTTTAAAAGAGGAAGAGGAAGAGTCAGGGAGCTGCAGGCTGGTGAGTCTCACCTCTGTGCCCAGCAAGACCATGGAGCAGATCCTTCTGGAAACTATGCCA
>NW_009615916.1:834-12967 GCF_000690535.1 Cariama cristata
ATGACACCAAGCTGTGTGGTGTGGTTGACACACTGGAGGGAAGGGATGCCATCCAGAGGGACCTTGACAGGCTGAAGAACTGGGCCTATGCAAACCTCATGAAGTTCAACAAGGCCAAGTGCAAGGTCCTGCACAAGGGTTGGGGCAGTCTCAAGCACAAATACAGGCTGGGCAGAGAATGGCTTGAGAGCAGCCCTGAGGAGAAGGACTTGAGGGTGCTGATTGATGTGAAGTTCAACGTCCCCTGGCAATGTGCACCTGCAGCCCAGAAAGCCAACAATATCCTGGGCTACATCAAAAGAAACATGGTCAGCAGGTCAAGGGAGGTGATTCTCCCCCTCTACTCTGCTCTTGTGAGACCCCACCTGCAGTACTACCTTCGTCTCTGGGACCCCCAACATAAGAAGGACATGGACCTGTTGGAGTGAGTCCAGAGGAGGGCCACAAAGATGATCAGAGAGCTGGAGCACCTCTTCTATGAGGAAAGGTTGAAACAGTCGGGGTTGTTCAGGCTGGAGAAGAGAAGGCTTCAGGAAGACCTTAGAGCAGCCTTCCACTACCTAAAGGGAACCTACAAGAAAGCTGAGGGGGACTTTCTACAAGGGCATGTAATGATAGGACAAGGGGTAATGGCTTTAAACTAGAAGAGGGAAGATTTAGATTAGATAGAAGGAAAAAAATCTTCACTGTGAGGGTGATGAAACACTAGAACAGGTTGCCTGGAGAAGCAGTGGATGTCCCCTCCCTGGAAGTGTTCAAGACCAGGCTGGATGGTGGTTTGAGCAACCTGGTCTAGTGGAAGGGGTGCGGGTCTATGGCGTCTGGTGGAAGGTGTCTCTGCCGATGGCACGGGAGTTGGAACTAGGTGATCTTTAAGGTCCCTTCCAACCAAAGCATTCTGTGATTGTATGATTGTATGATTCTATGATAGATGTCTAGAAAGGAAATCAACCAGATCTCAAGGCAAGAAGGTAGAACAAAAATAGAAATACTTTGTGACTAGCAACCACAGAAGTACTCAAAGGAAAAAGGAAGGCGAAGAGACTCTCAGAAAACACTTTAGTGTAGAAATCAATTTAAATATAATGCTCTAGATTTACTTAATGACTGTATTGAGCACAATGAGAAACATACTAAATGAGATTCTTCTCATACTTATCCAGATGCAGATTCTTTGACTCAAGTTGCAGATGTAACTGAGGACAAATTTTTGTCCAATAACTCATATATAATACATACTGTCTTATAATACGGTCATGTATGAATAATTCCCAGAACGTGGTAACATATTATGTTACAAAGGAGTGAGAATTGTTAATAGTGACCTGGTATACAGTGGCTGTGGAAAAGTACTTTTCTGTAAATGAAAGTGATCAACAATTTGTTGTTCCCTGGTTACTCACATGCAATTAAATCAGAAAAGAACAGTATTTTAAATTGAAATACAATATTTGAATACAGGTTTGTTGTTATGAACACATCTGTAGTCATAAATGCAGCCTTTCTAATTATTCAATACAAAGGTTCTATAAATATTGATCTACACATAATAGCTGTTTTAGCTTTTTTTTTTAATTGTCCATAAGATATATTTGATACTTTGTTTAGCATTTTTTAAACCTTTGTGTTCACAGCAGGTGTGCTGCTTAAAGTTTGAGCTCTCAGGGATGGGTTCTAAGGCTAGAGTTTGCAGAGCCAGCATGAAGGTGCAATGATGAAAACACATCAGGCCCACTCTACATGCGACACACAGCTGGGCTGAAAGTGCATCAAGAAGTTCTTTAGTATTGTCACTGTAGTTGTTTCGGTACTCTGTCTGTTGCTTAGTAATCCCCTGCAATGGGCTTGCATGACATCTTTTCTGCTTAGTTTAAATTTCTTTTACCATGATCAACCTCTGAGAAATCCATAGCAAAACCATTGGGGAGTTTTCCTGAAACACAGGTCTGTACTGTTTTATGAAATCCTTTGTGCCCACTTCATTTTAATAGTCTGTGAGTTTAAATGATAACCCCTTCCTCAAGATGAAAGGACATGTCAAGTGTCCCTCTGCTTTCATACAGTGCACCACCTATAGCTCCAGGGCCTGATCCCCTGAGCTCATTCATGCCTTGGGCAGAACCAGTTTCATGAACCTAGTCTCTAACTTAAGAGGTAACATGACAAGGCTCTCTACAATACCAGTGAAGATAGATTAGTTGTCTAGAGCAACTGAGCTAGACTACTGCTCTGATTTTTCCTCAGGAAAAGCTAATTTTCAACTGCAAGAGAATCATTGCCGTATTTATCTTGAGTTACTTGGTTATATACTTAGAATTACCATAGTACTTACCTGTAGTCTGAACATACTAAATCCCTGGAGATGTGAAATCATTAAGAGAGTAATGAAAATGCAGGTTTGACAGCTTTGTTTCTCTACTAACATGCTAAAATATCTTTAAATAAACACTCAGAGAAAATATGTTCTAAAGCATATTTACCCAGAGAGCTGCACGGTCAGAAGGCCTCCTTTAAGCCTTTCTTTTTCCCATGTATTCAGAAGAATTAATAGGAGGGAAAAAAATGTATTTTTATTCCACTGCTGCAACTGAAGAGAAAAAGCAAAAGCTGTTGAGAAAGTGAAAGGGGAAACAGGGATTAGATGATGAAGATTCAGAATATCGGGAGAAAGGAAAGAGAAGGAAACAGAGCAGATGGGAGTGAGAGATTAAACAATGAACAGAATCAAACAGTATGACTAACTTGTTCCATAAGGACAAAACACTTACAGCTCAACTGCATATGATCTTGGTTAACATGCTTTATCCTTGTAAGCAGTTTCTGCAGTTGTCCTAGGGTTGTTATTGATCACAGCTAAGAAAAATGTTCATTAGACAATCCAATCACCTTCTGAAAATATGGTCCACATGTTGGGAAAATTTGAAGACCCTTACTATTGATAAAATAATAGGCTCAGAAACTACACCACAGTGAGCAAAACAGAAATAGCTGTAAATAAAGAGAAGCACAGATGGCTGTGCTGGAGGTGGGGATTTCTGCAAGATTCCCCTCACAGGATTTTCTCTGAATCAGTCTGTCATGAGGATGGGCAAATTGCATTTTTTCTGTATCACACTTTTGTCAACAATTCCATCCTTTCCCAGAAACAAATGACCAAGCTTTTGATCAATACATCTACAGGTTTAGCATGTCTGTCAGCAGTTATACACTTTTTGTACTCAGGTTCATTGCGAACGTCCTTATCTCAATGGAAAAGAATTTGTTGGAGTTAGACAGTTAGGATGTGCTTTTGCTAGAATAATTTCTTGGAGAGCTGAAAAGGAACATTATCAGGAAGAGTCGATATATGCAAAACCTCTGCAAGTTTAGGTTTAAGCCCAAATGCATTGACTGAAACATAAAAATTTCCAAACTGTTTAAAAAGCAAATTAAGATTAAAGAAAATAGCAGGTTTTGCAATGCTTGAATTCTTATTAGAAATAAAAATTCTCAATGTCCCTGTGACTGTTACATGAAGAAAAAAAACGTATCAGAAGCACTTGGGGGAGCTGGAATCTCCCTTTGAGTGTGATGGTCCCTTTAATATCACAAGTCAGCTCCTGTATCTCTTTCTACCTCACAACGCTGAGAAAGAGTTCACATCAGGGCCATGGATTGTCAGGCAACAGATAGGGTCAGAGACAACAGCAGTCCTTTGGGATCTCTAAACATGGTTTGCTCAAAAGTCTGCCATCAAAAACAGAGGTGAAACTAATCAATTGTATTTGACTCTGGAATAGTCTAGTAGAGGACAAAGACAACCTGATCCCAAATGTTGATTTTTTTTTATTTATTTCCACAAAGACCTGTTATATTTCCCTTTGTCACAATTATTTATTCCTTATTTTTCTATTGTTTATTGATGTGACTAGACCAATGGGTTTACTTTTACTGCCAGTCAGATTACTAATAAATTTGAATCTTCTGTATGAAAGTAGCATTGATGGGATAAAATCTCTTCCCAGGAATTTTTTAACTGAAGAATACAATTAAAACTAGTAACTTTAAACAATAGATTATTTATCTTTAAGAAAAGCATTTTCAGTTCTGTATCTTGCTTTATAGCTTTTTGGGAAGCTCAAAAAAACAATCTGCCTGTTTAAGGTAAGCATATACAGAGAAATTTGCTACAGAACACATTTCTGTACTGTTATACAGTGAATCCCCATTGTAAAATAAGTATTTGCAAGTTTTAGCAGTGATCCTCTCCCTAAGTCATTGTGACTCTGAATGAAGCATTCACTCATCTAGGCTGTGTTTCTCAGCCTGCAAAAATCTAAGAGATTGAGAAATGTTTCACGGAAGTTAGTGGTGAGTCTGTGTCATGGACGAGTGATTTAGATCACTCAAAGAATCACTGTCAGAAGTATTAGCAAAAGTGGCTTTAATATTAATTTGTAAAAGTGCAACTTAACAGAGTTTGATGGCAAGGTTCGCTCTATTACTTACTACATGGAAGAAACATATAAAGGAAGATAGAATTAGAATCAAGCTAGAATGATTTACACAGAGACCAGAAACACAAAAGGGAAAGGAAGACCCTCCTGTTTAGCCATGAGGTTCAGGATGGACCCCCTTGCTTTCTAAACTCCTTCTCGGAGAGGAGTCTAGGTGTGGCTGGATCAAGACTTAGTCCCAGACTTGGTCAATGATTTATGTCTAAGAGAAGAGATACAAATAGGAAGGAAAGCCTCCTGTTGAGCCACAAAGTTCAGAGTAGACACCCTTGTTTTCTAAACTCCTTTTCAGAGAGGATTCTAGGTGACTAGACTAGGTCCAATCTTAGTCTCAGACTTGGTCAACATCTTATGTGTAAAGGATTATATATGCAAAGTTTGTAATAATCAATGTTGAGCCTCTACATGGAATAGTAATGTTTCATTACAATTAATTCAACATGCTATCTGTCACCTACCAAGTGTCTGTTGCATGTAAGGGGTCTCTCCTTCTTAGGTAAGGAAGGATCTCTCAGCCTCAGCTAAGGAATCTCAAACCTTGAGAGGTATCCCAGCTCAAGAGGAGAGTCACCTGCAGTGCGGTCCAGTCGCACTTCAGAGAGAGCTCAAATTGGGCTCATCCAAAGATCTGCCGTTGGTAAAAGGTTTCTCTGCCTCGAAGAGCAAACTTGAGAAGTGACCCAACTTGAGGGGAGATCACTGCCACACAGCCACACTGCCTAGCAAGGAGAGCTCAAGGAAGGTTCACTTAGGCTGTCATTTTTATGGGATAAAGTGGTTGGCTTATAGTCAAATTGCATACAATGGGAAAAGTATGCATGAGAATCCTTGTACCCACAACTTTCTTTGTTCCTTGATAAATGAGCCTTGGAAAAACCACCTGATACTCATGTGTTAATTGCATAATGAGTGTTCCAAGCTCATTGATGCTCACTGGATCACTCCGTTCCTTTGCAGATTTCCTAGAGGAGTATATGGGCTGGCTACACCTCAGGCCTTCACCTCCTTTGAACCCTCTACCAAACTACTGCTAGCTTGGTTAAGAGCTCGAGTGCATCACAGTCTAACAACCTGTAAAGATAAGCATACACTCAAATCCTCAAAACTTTTTTCTACTTGCCTAAGAGTTTGTAACCAGGTGAGAAAAAATTCAGTTAATAAGCATGAAGTGTCACAGTTAAAGTTTCAGCAGAAACTTCTGTTCTTAGTTTCCTTTGGGTTTAAGTTTCCCCCATCTGGTTGTGGTGAGGCTCAAAAGAATAAAGACTAAATAAAATAGTAGGAAATGAAGCTATTTTTGTTCCTATCAGTGTGCAGGGCACTGATGCACATATATGGAACAGAGAAGATTTGGGCTAATTTGAGGGGCAGAACTGAGAATAATAGCTTCAGACATTTCTAAAATCTAGAATAATTTGTTGGTTTGTAAATGCTTGAATATTTAACTCAAAAAATTTTTCAAGCCTCTCTGCACACATGAAAGATTTGTCTCCTTCTCTGGTACATTTGACTCAACATGCATTCCCAATTTTGCTGCAGTTGTTATATAAACAACTTCCATTTTGTTTTGATCTCTCTGTGGCTTTGCATAAAACATTTATTTTAGCTTATGTTTCTATGGTGAGCTATTAAAAGAATAAACTAACATAAAAGCATTACACTAAAATCTAAAGAAAAAACATTGTTTCTGTGAGAGTGGGGCGTTCATTTTTTTCTGATCAGCTACTCCAAGTTGAAATACAGGTGTCTCAAGCCATCATTCACTCCTATTTTTATTGCATCTTCAGTTTTGCTTGATCTCATCGTGCCTTTTGCTCTCATAGGTTTATACAATAAAGTGACCATGGGAATGCAATGGGGCAGCAGAGCCAAGACAAAATGGAAAAATGCAGCTTTGTGATATCTGAATTATTTTGGTGGCTCAAAACTCTGGTTCAGTGTTAAAATATCTTTGAATGAAGTACTTCAATCTGCCAAGCATTTTCATATTTAATTTAAAGTATTTACATTTTTTAACTACAAAAAATAAAGTTTTTGGTTAAAGATTTAATCTAGCACATTTCTGGTATTCTATCTAAGCTGTAAGAGGCCAGGCTAGTTACTGCAGGTACAGCACTGTTCTGCTTTGGGGACCCAATTTCGCATTGTCTGCTGCAGCTCTGCTCTATGTGGACTTTTGGACACTCTGGAAGTTGGTTTGGAATTATCTGCATTGCAATCAGTTGCATGCCAGAGCCAAGCTGCGTTATCTTATGCCAGATTTTATTACACAAGTATTACAAATCTTTACTTCTAATGCAAATGTGTGCATCTTAAGCAGAAATACACTGTCCTCCCTATTGCATTATGCTGTGAACAGTTGGACAGCATTGTCTTGTAAACAGCAAGTTAAAATCTCTGTGAATTTTCAGTGTTTCAAATGCCTTTGAGAGAGCTCTAATCATGTCCATTATTTCTTTTTTGTTTTTTGTTTTTTGTTTTTTTTTCCTCTGTGTTCTTTGAGGTTGTCTGTGTCAAACCAGTAAAAACCTATCACTTCCTTTCATCCCTCTCAGTGTCCAGAAAAGGGCACAGCTCTCTGTAGAGCTCCCATATAAAGGTGTCTAAAATAGAGAACAAGAGGCAGAATCCCTGCTATCAGTACCTTTTTTTTTAAGATGATAGTAGCAATGGTCAGTTCAAGCAGGAAGTTTTACCTTGTTCTTGCTGCTTATTTTCCACTTTTTAGTTTTAGTTTTTAACTACAATTGATACATGTCCATATTAGAAAATCTATAGCAGTTGACAATTGATTTCTAATACAGTTATCATCACAAAATCAGATGTATTGTATAGAAGAATTGACAGCAATATCATCACAGTCCAGTTTCTTCCTATGATACAAGGACTTCTTTGTAGGTTCATTTCTTCATGTGTATTACAGAAGGGATGCACTTAGACTTCTGTATTATATCCAGAAATAGAAAGGAAAAAAATAGCTTTATTACAAAGACATATAAGTGGAAAAAATAGCTATACCAGAAATTAATCTCATTTCCAGTAACGAATTCTAAAAAACATTATGGCCAATTTTTTATGTTTTTAATACAGAAGCAACTTTAATGCAACAAAAAGAAATCTATTTGTGAACAACAGTATAAGAATGGAAAAACTAACTTCTGCTTCTGAATTCTGATTTGTTTTCTACATCAGTGCAAATTCATTAATCCATAATAATTATTCCTAACCATTGAGCAGAAATTCAGAACCTTTCTTTCACAATTGTTTAAATAAATATAAAGATTTACAACTTTGTCTAGTTAGGAGTCTGAGCTCAGTTTATGTGCTCACAACTAATTTGAGCTATGAAATGGTTAGGTATTTTGTTAAAACTAGTCATCTAGCCTTGCTACAGTCAATGAAGAGGGAGAGGTGCTTTTCTAATCTCTTAGATACCTCTTATGTTGGGAATTGTTCTCTGCAGAAGCTGTGAGAAAACTGATTAACTATGCATGCACAGATATATACATGTATGCATTTAGAAAAAGAGAGAGACACAGAGAGATTTTTATACGTACACAAATTCACATGCACTCACAGAGTAGACTATAAGTTGACATATACATCCTAACATTCTTTCCAATCTGACAGTGCCACCTTAAAAGCCAGGAATACTGGGAGACTTGCTGCAGTAATGTATAAAGGGAAGTCTACTTTGATATTCCACATCAGTGTGATGCCTAGAATCGTGTGGACCAGACTCTCCCTCCGGGTGTCCTTGTTCTACTGTTTCTTTCCCCTCAGCTGTCTTTCCTCCTCTTGTACATCCACCTGTCCCCTTCCTCCAGGTGCCTTTTTCTTTTATCTTGAACTTTCTAAAGCACAAGACAAACTGTGTTGTTACTCAGTTGGATATTGCTTGCTATATCATGCACTCCCTTTCCATCATTGAATCAATAACACAATATAAAACTTTTTGGGTGATAAAACTACAGCACTGAAGTTATGAGAAGCTGACAATGTATTACCCATTTGCAAAGTTAATGAACATGTCTAAATGGGTTTCCTCCCCCATGAAAACCCATCCTTCATCCAACTCAAGTTAGGCTGGACAGTGCTTATTCCCAGGCTGCATAACTTAGTGAGGGCTGACAGCTTTACTGATGTAGACTGGAATGGTATCAGCCTGGTGTTAACAGCTCCCACAGTTCATGAATCAGCCTCATCATACCATGAAGTCTTCCAGAAGCAAAACAACTGAAGTATTTCCAAAAAATTTCAAGACTTGGCAATGCTGCAGAAAGGAGTGTAATGAGTATGTATGAGTGCTTGCATATGCGTTGCACCGACACAAACTAAAATGATTTTGTTAGTCTGTAACAGCCTGAGGCTGTCTTTGTGGTTAATATTGTTGTCTGTGGTAAGTAGATATACAAATATGCTTAAGGTGTTATTCATAGGTTGAATTTAATCTTAGAACCTTGATTAAAATTGTATATGCTGTTTGAAATCATTGATAAACAGAGGTTTCTCAGTTCAGAATGGGTAGTATTTTGCATTGTCCCACCGAAAATACACTGAATGAACTTTTTCTTCCATGCAAGTATAATATGAGGGTCAGAATTTTCTGTTCTGCTGGGAATTATATTCATAAGCTTTCATATTGAGATTACTTTCAATTTGTTAGTATAATGATATGATCTTATTTTCACATTGCCCTCTGCAACCTCTCTGCTCAAATTCCTATTTCTTCCATGTTGTGATGCTTCTGATAGATCTATATACTCTTGCATTTTTATCACAATGAGTGTTTATGTCCTTGAATGCTTACCTTCTCATGCAGCTTCATGGACAAAGATTCCATCACTTTATATGAAACTAGAATGTTTTATGTGCAAGAAAGGTAATACTCTACTATCTAATGAAACATTGTTCTTAGAACAGTTTTCCATATATGACTGCAAATATTTGTGCCTCTGACCATAGCACCTGCTAGTATCCAAGTAAAATTAGCCGTATGATTTCACAAAAAGAGGTTTCCTAGATTTATATAATTTCAGTAAAACCACAGGTATCCTTTTGCCGTGTAAAAAAAAAAAAAAAAAAAAAAAAAATCATATAATACTAATAATACTATAATACTCAAAGAAGAAAATGCACTTTGAATTCAGAATATGACACTATCATTCAAAACACACTGAAACTAAAATTGTCAACCCCTGAAGGAAGTAGTTGAATGAATGAAGACTACTTGGCACAGCAATTGGATACATGAAGCATGAAAACATGACATCGTATTAATTAGAGGGACAAAACCAACTAGTCAAAAGGACAACAATGATCTTGAATTGCTCATTTCTTATCTTATGTCTATTACTTTTAAATAGCATTATAGAATGTTCAGGATTTTGTGTTGCTTTGTTGCTCTTAATTATGTAAAAAAGAATGCAAGATATGCTTAAAAGCATTTGCTTTACAGAATAGAAGACTGCCTGTGCTTTAGCTCTGACATTCATGCCCCTAGGAATACATTAGTGCTGGATTTAGGCAATATTTGTTGACATGGGTTGTAAACTACTATATTATTGTTGCAGATTATTTGATGTGTAACGTATTTTTCTTGGAGATGGTGAGCCAGATATCATGCAATATTAATATTTTCACATACAGGAAAACTGTGCAAACTGGTTGAGAAATACCAAACACAGAAGCACATAAGCCAGAACTTTTTTTTAACATTTTTATATCAAAAACCATAATCTTCCTGTCTATGGCAGCAAGTATCAGTGCTTTTTGAATAAACATCTGTAGCAAGTTATATATATAAAATAGTGATGATAATATCAATAATCAGTATTATTATCAATAGTTTTCATAAAGCATGACCTTAGCCCTGGTACATCTTCATAAAGGAAATACAAAAGAAATTTCCAAAAAAAATTGATAAAAAACTATTATTAAAAACATATATAAAATATATTTTAAAACTATTATATAAAACATATATAAAGCACCTTAAATGGATGGAGGGGACACATTAATAAAAGAAATGGGGCAGAAAGCAATAAGCATTTAGGTCAACAGTGACTGTTATAAAAATATCTATTAGGAAAAGAACAGAAAATATGGGGTAAATAAACTTAGATGAATGTCAGAGGAGAATGGGTCAATCACAGAAGGTATCTGCCTTCTCAGCTGAAGTACACCAATGAAGTCGCAAGAAACAATTAGCAATTGCACATAGATACCTATCAATAGAAGGTTCGAAGTAGAACACTCAGCAAACATGAATCAGTGAAAAAATGTGTAAGGTGCATCTTTAATTTAAAAGAGCAGACAGAATTCTGACTAATTCATTAGACAAAAAAGTCACACTCTCTTTGGTGTTGAATGACTGAAATAGTTACATTTTTATAAACTTTGCTTTCACTTTCATGCAGAGAAACCCATTAAATTAATCTGGAATTTGTATGACAGTTCGTGCCAGAAATGGCCCAAAAACCTCACCAGGTTTTTCACCAGGAAATGAGGAAAGCCACATCATTCTCTTCTTGTGAAGTTGAAAGTCCTTGTTGAGACACTTTAGATGATTGGTATTCTCTTAAATACCGTGCATAATTAAATATTTATTTGAATTTATTAAGCGAAGAATATTCTCTTCGCTATGTGCTGTTACATTCAGAGATAGCAGAAGGTCTTCCAAAGAAAAATTGCACCATTATTTGTCTTTCAAATACAACCCAACTTAGAACATTTATTATAAGCAACAGACTTTCATGTGATTCCATGTGAGAATCTGAAGGTCACCAGAAAGAAACCAGATACAAATTGTATACTTTAAATTTTTTTTTTCTTTGGTGTAATAGAGGATGTCTGGCAATGTATATTGAGGAGAAGGGCTGGAATACAAAGGCTTATACAAATCGGGAATAAGCCATATTGACATGCTTGCACTGGGAGCTTGCATGGTGCCTGTTTGCATTATGTCTGCTTTAACCTGTTCTGCTCTTTCTACATAATTTTAAAGTAGGACTTTATCTGACATTTCATCCAAAGTCCAATGTCTGTCCTTGGAAGAGTGAGCTAACTGATCCTAGAAAGGAGCAGACCACAGGGTTATTGCAGTTTCTGAGTCACAGTTGTTGATCTATAGGATCAGTTTCTAATCTTTCCCACTCACTGCCAACAAAGAGTCAATCACGGTTCACAGAATATTGTGTAGCAAATCACCTCTTCTCTAAGCAGTGCTTCTGGCCACCAGCATCCTTCCTTGAAGGTGAGAAATCAGTGACTGTGAATGGTTTTCTTGTTCCACTTCTATCTTTTTCTCCTTGCTAAACTGTACTGACCTACAGGAAGTGTTAACTTAGCTTTCAACCATTTGCTGGATGACCTACAAAAATATTTTGAAAAATGGAAATTAGGTTATAAACTCTGGCTCTTATCAGAGTGTGTCGTGCTGGTAATTTATTACAGGACAGAATAAGCAGTATGCTGGAATTTTTCTTTGGTAATAGCTTCAGCGTTTTCAGTGCTGTGTCCAAACTTCAATTTTATCATTATAGGTACTCTGGAGAATTTTTCATTTATAATTGAGAAAACTTTTATTTCACTAATAACAAGAACAAAAACAATAATAATAATAATAATAATAATAA
>NW_009615917.1:0-25746 GCF_000690535.1 Cariama cristata
GGCCGCAGCCCCCATTGCCCTGCACCCCTTGCTAACTGATCTCCCCGTCTTTATTTTGACCCTCGAGCTTCCCCCCCGCCTCCCATTTTACTTTCCCTCCTATTCTGTGGAGGAAGAGGAGTGAGAGAGCAGCTGGGCAGGCACCTAGCAGACAGCTAAGGTCAACCTTCCTCAATAACAAAGTGCCATGTACTTGTATTGCCTAATATGATCATAAAACCATTCTTACGCTTAGTCACTATAACGTAAAATACTTCATAGCTCTATTTTTAAAGGTGCGCTGAATACTAGAGAATTAAAGCCAAAATATAGGTAAACAGAAGACAAGGATGCTTCCCACTAGAACTTAAAATATTACTTTTCACATGCTTTGCAATTAAAATTTAGTAAGGAAATGAAGATAATTTCTTTTGATACGCAACAGGTTTAATCTCTGCCGAGACAGAACATAAAGCTTCTTTCCAGCTACCAAGTTCATTTTTAACTTGCGTTTGTGCTGGTTTTGATTTAATTAATTGAAGAACTTCCATCAGCTTGAATGGCACCAGGATCAAACCCTTGAGAAAGTGATTGTTTTTGAAGCACTGCAAGGAATGGAACTTGTCACAATATTCAATAATTTATTATGATTTTTTTCCTGTTATTGTCTCCACCACTACCATTGGACTCTGTTAATCATTTCTCAATCCTTTCATGAGTGAAAACAACAAAAATTAAGGATGTCTTTTTTTAAAAATTGTTCTTCTTGTTAAATGGAGAACAATCATTCCGATGGACCAAACTTTTGAAGACTGATACAAGCAAGCCTTTGCCCAGGGATTGTAAATTAACCCTATTTAAAATTACCACGCAGCAGTGCATAGAATTTTATTTCAAAGATGTTTCTAAAAACAAAAAAAAAGTTAATTAAACTATGGTTGTGCATTTATGACATCTATATATAGCTGCCAGTTAACAGGATTTGCATCCCCCTGAATAAATGCCAAGAAAGTGATTCTGTAAACCCACTTATATACAGATTTCCTGAAGTGCCATGCAAAAAAGCTTTTATTAAAAAAGGATTGAAATTGCTCATATCTTAAAATAACTTTAGCACATGATGTAAAATATACTACAGTCAGTCTGATTTTTTTGAATTTCAGAAGGTAATTAGGCCCCCATTCTTGGAACAAGAGCTCTGCTATTATGATTACCAGTGAACTATAAAATTTTCTCTTCACAGATTTCTACTTTGTCAGAGATCATCCAGGAAATATTACTGTTAGAGAATAACTGCACATAAGAGAACATTTTCTGGTAGGCTGATTTGGCCACCTATATAAAAAGATAATTCTCTATACTTACGTGTGCAGGATGACAATTGAATGAACAAAGTTAGAGCGTGCTTTGATCTGCACACAGATGGGAGCTGGGCAAAAGTTATTCACAAACAACAAAATTTCCATGAAATGTAGTTTCAGCTTGAAACTTTCACAAATTCAACCCAAACTAGTAAAAGCAATTTGTTCAGAAATAACTTTGATTTTATTTTTATGGGTGTTTTTGGTCAATCACCCCTGCTTATCCATAACTACCACACACAAAGATGGACAATAATCTTTTTTAACTCAATGGTTTGTAAATGGAGTAAAGTGGTTTTAGCCAGTCACCTACAATGAAATATAGGCAGTTTTTGTTTGCTGAAGGACACGTGAGCCCACTTTCTTCAGGACAGCTATCTGGAAAGTCTAATGGTTACACGGGGCTTTCAATATCCCTTAGTCATTCTCCTGCGCATTGTAGAAATATGTTGGCATGCATAAGTACCAAACCAGACACAGTAACTCACATGATGCCACTTCCTGGGTAAAGCGTCCCAGCCACCAACACAAAGTGCCTTTTTTGTTTTTTGGTATCTCAAATTATTTGAATATTTTACAGATGTGGAAAGAAAATGCTTCGTTCTACAAACAGCACATTTTTGTTAACAATAGCTGAACATCTTAGTTTTCTGACTCAGTGAGACAAATACCTCCCACACCCTGAAATTAAAGCCTTTGAAACAGTTTATCAACTATTTTGATTAACTAGTTGATCAAGTAAGGTATGGCAATCAAATTATTTACAGAATCCTATTGATCAGTCCCCCCACATGTGATTATGCAATAATGCAGAAAGCAGTTAAAACATAAATACTACAAAGCTTAATACTGAAACCTAGTTCATTTCTCCAATCAAAGCTAAACTGAAAAGTTTAAAGATTGCGCTCATAGTCTCGCCTCTTATTTTATACTTTGTATTGCCTTGGCCCTTGAAAGTTATCCCATCTGGACACCTCAGGTAAAGCTCTGCTGGTAGTATGAGGCAGGGTTTGCAATGGGATTTCTCAGCTGATGGATTTTTCTGAAAGTAGCATGAAGCAGATAAATAGAGAAAGAGGGGCCAACCTGAAATCTTTTAGTCAAGCTCTATTTACCTAAACTCGCATATATGAAATCGCCAGTAAGTACCCCATCAGAGCTGAGCCAGGGAAAACTGAAAGCTAAAAACGTCATAAGCAAGGGCAGTTGTACTTAGTAAAACCACTCCAGAGAACAATGGACTGTGTGCTATGCTGAAAGGCATGAAGTAGATTTTTTTTTTTTTTTTTAAACACACATTTATTTTGGAGTTTGTAGCATTAGGGTCAAGGCAGATGTGCAATTGCACACACACTGAACAGAAACAAGCGTGCAGCTGCCAATAAATCTCCAGATCTATGCCTTAGTGAATTTGTTTTACCTCAGTTCAGCATAGCTTGTACATTTATTTGGTATAGCTTGTTCATTATTTACCTTCCTCATGACCATCTAGACAAACTCAGGTATTGTTTCCATAGCTACCATCTGTACATTACTTAAACTCTCCCCTGACCCATGCATAAATTCCTACAAACGCTTCTTTTCAACAGCTTTGCACTGTCAAGACTGGCAAATTTTCATTAGTTCTTCTAAATTCAGAAAACCTGACTTTCAACGTACATTCACGGAGTTTTACAGACCAGATCTTACAGCCTACATAAAATGATGAGTGGAGCTAACAGAGCAGAAAAAACACATACGAAATAAAGTCTTGCGCAGGCTAATCAAGCTTTGCATACAATAAAGACCTCTGCAAAAATGATGCAACTTCAGTGGAGCTAACAGAGCAGAAAAAAACACATACGAAATAAAGTCTTGCGCAGGCTAATCAAGCTTTGCATACAATAAAGACCTCTGCATACATATCAGAAGCTGGGAAAAAGACAGTGCAGCCAATTCCAGAGAAACCCAAACGTCTGACTCAGGAATAATGGATTGTCAGGCAATGCATGGAGTATCATAGACTTCACCATTCAAAAGCAAAAAGCAAGTCCTATGTTAAATTATGTGATGTACCAGAAAAATCATCACCCCAAACAAACAGCTACAAAAAGGTCACATCTCCAAACGTTTCTAGGTGAGAAGCACAGGAAGCCAATCTTTGGAAACAGGGCAGCATTTGTGACACCTAAACTGTTTCATTGCACCTCAGGCAGCAATCCAAAGCTACTAAACTATGACCACAAACCACATACGATTACAACACATCTAGGAGATTGTGTCATAATGCATTATTTTTTAATAAAGTACATGGGGCACTGAAAGGGGCATAAATGTCCTTTGTATTTTGTAAGTATGTCCTTCAATGGCTTACCAGTTATATCTTGAGGTATCACACAAGAATGTAGCAATACAGAGCAGATCATACAATCAAGATGCATTTTACCTAATGCCAGAAACAAACTCCAAACAACAATGCTTTCTTTCAGCAGAACTTCTCATTCACATAATTCTTACATAAATCTCCAAATATCATGAGCTAAAGAAAAATGTTTTAAGTTCCTCATTTTCAAACTTTTACATTTCTTTATAAAAACAAGAAATTAAAAAAAAGAAATTAGACCCAGGGTAAGAAAGTGCCTCCAAAGCAGATCTCTGCTATTGCAAGTTGATTATTACATAATCCCATTCAGAAAGTTATTCAGACTTTACCTCTGAATTGGGTTTGGGCTGAGTCTTGCTGCTGACACTGAAAGGCAATTCCAGATCACTATTAGAAGAACATTCTTACCATCAGAGGAGCATTTTCCAGCCTAAATTTAGTCATTTAACATCCTTTTTTGTGGGCCAGGAGCGTCCTTTAGCTTAAGCACCCCTTCTCTGGCCCTAATATTCATCTCTGCTATGCATTTATACAGATCCATTATGGATTTCCCTCCAGCCTTCAGTTTATGAGGCTAAACATCCAGCTCTCTAGTTTCTCTCCCATGGCTGCTTTTTGATCCTTACATCCATCCCAATCAAAACAATGGAGTTTTTGACTGCAACAATCCAATAATATCGTAAATTAAGACCAAACTATTAATAACAGAAGCTTAAGTATAGGCTCCTGAAACTCCAAGTTGGACAGCCAGGAGGTCCAAAACTGAAAAATACATAAATAGTTCCTGAATTCAATAGAACTTGCTTGATGGGTTATGCTGAATTTTAAAAGAAAACAGGCATAGTGTTGCATCCCCATTTACACCATCTGTATCATAAAAAAATAAAATCCATAATTATATTTTGATCTTTTATTGTTGTGTTTCCTTTAATACTGAAAGCATCTTTACTTTTCATAGATGTGATGTTATCATCATTTACAGACTTTCTACAAACTAGACAAGAGACCAGAAATGAGGGGTGTAATTTCTATAGTTTATGGAACTCTCTACCACCATGTTTTCAGTGTCTGAATTAGGCCATTGTACTGGGTGGGGGTGGTGGAAATTAAAAGGCGACGAGGGGTAATCTTCCACTGAAGTCTGTTGCTTTGGCTCTGCACTGAAGCTCTTCTTCACACCGTACCTGAACTCCAGCTATTTTCATGGGACCTTGCACACATCAAGCCTCACACAGTGAACAGCATCACAAGAACTCTTTGCTAGACTCAGGTTTAACCAGCATTAGGAATGCAGCCCAGTGAAGTCCTGAGGTACGGAGTAGTGCAGATCAAGACAAAACATGGGGAGAACAGACTATTATGAGGGGTCATCTCTTAGAACCAGTTAGATTTGGATTTTCACAAAATAACAGATATGTACTGTAGCATGGAAATATTTCCAAACAGAAACCAGAAATATGTACCTCCACCCTCTTCTGCTTATGAAGGAAGAGGATGCATGGCAGCTCTGTGCTGCCTAGCAGGGTGTAAATGTGATACGGTGGGAGAGGACAACGTGATATTGTACAGAAGGCAAGGACGCCAGTACTCCGCTGAATACAATGGAAACAATGCGACTGAGACCATTTCAAGAAAGATACTACTTGCTCGCTTACTCACTCCTTTGGTTTACTCTGCAAACGACCTTCCAAGAGTCCTTTCTGAGTCACCATGTTCTTCTCACTGCAGCTCATGGACGGGTTGAGCTGGCGGAGGAACCTAACACAGAGCCACATCTGTTGTGCTGCTCTTGAGTGTTGACAGACTTTCTGTGGTCGCTTTAATACCTCCATTGATTATTCTTTGAGAACTCGCATTTACAAGCGGCAGCATGGAAAAAAGACCTCAAAGAGGAAAGAAAGGTGAAAGGGGGAAAATGAAAGGGTAAGAAAACTCTAATAGCAGTGATATTACCAAGGGAGAGGTGGTGTCAGCCAGGAGTTGAAATGAGTTGAAGTAGAAGAGTTTTTGAAGGCTTTATTATATGTTTTTCTAAAAAAACCCTGGAGTTTTATTATTAGGCAAGTTTTATTGTGATTGTAGTAAATTTATTATTGTGGATTTTTTTAGTTTCAGAAAAGCTTAAACTTTTTTTTAAATGAACTCATCTGTTTTCATTTTGAAGTGACATCTTTGTTTAGAAAATTTCCAGTGTTCAATTAAAAACATTTTAAAGGCTTGAGAAAATAAACCAAAACATTTTGCTTCTTCCTCACTTCCCCTTCCCCCCGCTCCCTGTTCAGCAAAAAAAAAAAAAAATAAAATCCACCCAAGTTCATTTGAATCTAGTTTGGCTAAAAAATTGAAAACAAATCAATACTGCATCAAATACAAGGCAAAAATTAAAAAAAGGTCCTATCAGTAATAGGAAGAGAGTCTTTCTTCTTATTGGGCTCTGTAAGTGGTCAGGGGAAAAAACAACCAAAACAGTACACTGTCTCAACTACAGCTACCAAAAGCTACCAGAGTGGGGTTTTTTTCCACTCTAGAAGTCTCCAAAAGCAACCACTTTCATGGCTGCATATTCCCATGTAACACACACACAAACTGTTTTATCTTTCTTTCTTTCTCTTTTAGGGCAAGAAAAGCAAGGGAGCAGGCAAAACTGCCTGCATAGACATTTATACTTCACTTGCGTCTCCTACTTTTTTTCCGTGGTAGCTGCTCTGCAAGAAGGGCACCACCTGACACTGTCTTCCAGCTGCCTGAAAGCTACAGTGTTACTTGTGTTTTGTCACCACAAATTATCCCATCAAGTATTACATAATTGATCAAGTACCGAAAAAAAAAAATCTTAACTGCACCTTTCATTTGAACTGCACCTGAGCTGCCCTTGTCCCACTTGTTTTGTGTCATTCACCGATCATTAACTTCTTAAAGGGTGGGCACAATTTTGCTTTGCAACCCAGAGAATAAAAAGGAATGGGAAGCAAGTTAAACAGTCAACACATTTTATAACATTATATTCTCTTACTACTTTTCTACTTAACAACTAATTTTGTCCATGTGCACACCTACGTGCTTGAGTTGTGAAATTCAGCAGAAGACTTATATTGACTGTACTTCTCCATCATCTTTATAAGGTACACCTGCCAACTGCCAGTTAATAATTTCTTATCATCATGTCCACCTACTTAATTTATAAAATACAGAGTTATTTAGTACTTGCATAAAGCAAGTGTAGGAGACCTTAGCTTGAAAGTCTGATACACGTGAAAACATCCTTGCTTCTCTCTACTCTTTTTCTAAACTTGAAGTTGAATTCAGATCTGAATTTAGCTGTTACTTGCTGTTAGGAACAAAGCTCCACACCCCACCCCCCTCCTCACCACTTTGTGATAGAAAATTATCGTTTTGAATACTTGATATCAACTGTTTGCCTTATTAAAACTAAAGGTATACACAGTAAAGAGATAGCAAAGGTATCCATGATTATGTGAATTTCTGGGGATTTATCTTTCTTTTATGTGTACATGCGAATATACATACATATGTATGTATAGACTATAACCCTATGCTAGATATTTGGATAATGATACACCTCCTCTTAGGCCAAAGGACATACTGACCTCTTCCTACAAAGGTCCCGGTTCATGCCTTGGCAATAGTAAGTGACAAGTCAAATATGGAGACAGGAGATACCTTGGGTTACTCTGAGTAATGACTGATTTTTACCACAGTTGTGAAGAACACAGGAGGAACTTGATGGCTTTTGGCTAAATGTGGTTAATAGTTCTTGCAGGTCTTCCTGCTGCAACATGAAAAGCAAACTACTCTAGAAGTGCTACAGAGGCAAGGGTTCCCACCCCCACCCCTTTCAAACAAGGAAATACCATACATAAAAGCTTGCTTTGGGCTACATAATACATATTAATCCCCTAGCTTATGAGCGGTGATCTCACTAGAAAACACAACAGTAATTTATCTCAGCGAATCATCTCTCAACATGCAGCCAAAACTGCACATGTTCTCACTAAATGTTCTTGAACAAGAAAAAATTATTTAACATGTAAAATTATTTTCTTAATTTATAAGAAGCCATAAAATACATCTATGATACATCTGAGATTTTATTTTCCCCTCTCCTTCTTGAATGATTGTTTAAATGGCTTTCCTTGTCACAACTGAACTGGAAGGTCAAATTTTGGTTCTTTTCTCAGTGTTTACTCAGTCTACATATCAAACTGAAAAATTATGGCTTTGAGTGCTGCTGGATTGAGAAAAACACGGCCGAAACATTTAACAGAAGTAAAACTCTTTTCTAGAATCCAGGAACTTTTCTGTAAGACCAGAAAGAATGAAATTCTCACTCCATTAAAACAGAGAGAGCGTTGCCATTGAACTCTCACTGAATTCAAAGGGGCCTGAATAGCATCCTAAGTCTTAGATATAAGTACAAATAACTACTGCTTTGTTGTACCTTCTCTTGACCAGCTCCCTTAACACCACAGCAAGAAACATAGCAGAGAAAACCGAACTAAATTCCAGAAGGCAAAACTCTGCTACATTATTTAGCCCTTTAAATTGCAAACAAACCTGTTAAAGAAAGGATCCACTGAAGTAGAAAGGGGATGAGAAAGATCCAAATAATTAGTGTTTATTTTTCATATTGCATTAATACCTAGGGGTGTCAATCTTCATTACAATCTCTGTGCAAGTTCTGCATATTCACACTGCAAGAAAAGATTATGTCCCATAAGAGGCTGGTAAAACCAAAACATTAAAAAAAAAAAATCAAAAGGAAACAGAAGAAAGCTGGGAATAAGACAATGTTATCCCCAGTGTCAAAATGGAGTTCTCGGGCTCCAAGTGATGCACTGATTTGCACAACGTCACCCAATTTTAGAGTGGCAGAGGTAAAACCAAAACCAAATTTTAATGGGCAATGCATTCAAATCCAAACAGTCAATCCTAAAAGTACTTTCTCAATGCTTCCCTCTTTAAAACAGCTCACACAAATAAATGTATATTTCAAATGATATTGCTGTCACCAAACACATATGAGAGTAACAACATTCATAAGAATAGTTTCAAGTTCTTGTTTATTTGTTTTTTTTTTATTTGTTTTGGGTTTTTTACACTGTATATTACCTGCACTCCTTAGTTTGAAACAATAACAAAAAGTTTGCTTTGCCTCTATCATTCCTACAGCTAATAAATTACCATAAAGAGTTTAAAATTCTTCTTAGCAATTAGGTGCAAGAATAAGAAACTGGGTATTTAGGTATTATCTGTGCCTAACAGAGAAGAATTCCCAATAAACATTGAGCATAGCAAGGAACTGATAACTCTATTCCCTTCAAATGCAAAGGGTTTAGTCAGACTTGGCAGAAACAAGAGTATATTGCTACCACCCATAACAAGAGCTAGCCAGGTTAAACTGAGTGGTGCACACTGAGCTCTGCACAGCTGGGCAATTACGTATATATATTTACATATATATAGATACACACACAGAGTAACATATCCAGCAGAATGTTACAGAAACCTACATCTCCTGTGAGCTTGTCTGCTGTGCCAGGCTGACAGTCAGCAAACATTGACACTCTCAACACAGGTATTCAGAATGGGTCTGTGTAAGATGGCATACACACCAGTATCC
Source organism: Cariama cristata (assembly GCF_000690535.1). Lineage (NCBI taxonomy): Eukaryota > Metazoa > Chordata > Aves > Cariamiformes > Cariamidae > Cariama > Cariama cristata. Next base: position 9,344 of record NW_009615917.1, read on the forward strand.
ATTAGAGTACACCAAAGCTTTTTTACCTTACTGGATATATTTCTTTTTGAGACTTCCATTTTTCCTTTTCAACTGCTCTTCCTAACACAATTTGCTGTTACTAACAGCAGAATTCACCCACCTATTACTTCTTCACAGTGAAACTTCTATATCAATACCCTACAGTAATTTTATTTTTTTTTCTGCTAGTTTATCATAGATAAAGAATAGGTTAGCAACTTTGCAAGGATCTCCCAACATAGGAAGTTCAGTTAAGTTTGTTATATTGGAGTTATTTTTCAGCAACAGCATCACTTATTAAGTATAAGCCTTTACAACAACAAATGACCCTTAGATTTAGCCAATATTTCTCCATTTTGCTAGAGAAACCCTTCCAAAATGAAGAATCTGCTCAGAAGCAGTAACAAAAAGTTACAGCCTTAAAAAAGACAATCATAGGAGGTAAGTACAAGTAAGTACAAACTAGAAATTGTTCAGATACGTGTACAAAGAAATGTAACAAGTAAATGGATTTAGTAGATGTTAATTAAGTATATCTTTAAAAAACTAATTAATCTTCAAATCTATCAGTGAAAACCTCTTATTTTATCATCTCTTTGATCAGACTCACTATCTGTAGGAGCTGGATTCATGACTTGGGGCAAAGGTTATGTATTTCAAAAACAATTAGCTTCCTACCATGTATGTCCTCTGCCACAAACAGGAAAGAATTCTGCAGAAAATAATAATTAGACCTCACAACATCTCTCCGAGATGAACATTTCCATCTCTGATTTTCAGGCAGAAATCAAACAGGTTCTTCAGGGTAACACCGAACGCCCACCGATGTTCAGAGCATAGACCCCATACACTCTATCTACAAAACTGTCCTTTCACTACCTGAAACATTTCTATAGTATACCAAATGGCTTGGAATTTAGTTTAACATTGACATGTGATTTAGTACCAGGATTTTCTTGTTGTCATAGTACTCCATTCAGAAGAAACTTGTACAGAGTTTTATTGCCTGTGATATACAGCACAAGTCATTTACTCCTTTTGTGCCACACCCTGTTCTACATCCAAAGCTCACTGAAATGGGGGAGAATGCCTTTTGATCTGACAACTTTTAGGGATCCATAAGCAGGCTAGTCCCAGAGATGCATATATTGGTGCAACTTGAGAGGCAGAGCACTTCCTGAAAGAGGTAGAAATGAGCCACGAGAAGTGTGAACTTCTCAAGCACCACTTACTGCAATATCTCTTTGACTGTATCTAGACTAACTGTCTAGGTCCAAAGTCTACTTTATCCCAGTAGTTCTGTGTGTATGTGTGCATGTGCACACAGAAAAGATTCAGCTCGCTGTGTGCTATAGCTAAGTTTCCATCCAATAATAGAAAGTTCAGCTACTGGCAATGCCTTAGCCTCTCTAATAATTTATATTGCATAAACATTAGAACTTGAAGCCAATTCAAACTCTCACTACAATTAGAAACACATTTCCACTTGTCATCAATTTTTTCTGTTTGTCTACATTAGATACAAATTGGTTATCTATTATATCTATTATGAAGGCATCAACGAAAGCTTACATTACAAAGGAACAGTTACTACTTTAGATTAAATGCGAGATTAATTTTGGTTCACCACATACTGAAATTCCCGTCGCTCCCTTCAAAAAAGAAACAGCAGGTGAATTTAAAAAACGCTGTAACTGTTTAAAAGAACTGTGAAGCAAATTACCATATCCCACTAGTGGTTATAAGGCATTGGAGCCAACTACACCAAAGTGGCTGGAAAAATCTGTCGTATATTAAGTTAGAATCATAGAATCGTTTAGGTTGGAAAATACCTTTAAGATCATGGCGTCCAACCATTAACCTAGCACTGCCAAGTCCACTAAACCATGTCTCTAAGCACCACATCTACACATCTTCTAAATACCTCCAGGGACGGTGACTCCACCACTTCCCTGCATAGCCTGTTCCAATGCTTGACAATCCTTTTCACTGAAGAAATTTTTCCTAATATCCAATCTAACATCCCCCTTGGCCCAGCTTGAGGCTGTTTCCTCTTGTCCTATCACTTGTTACTTGGGAGAAGAGGCCAACGCCCACCTCACTACACCCTCCTTTCAGGTCGTTGTAGAGAACCATCAGGTCTCCCCTCAGCCTCCTCTTCTCCAGACTAAACACCCCCAGCTCCCTCAGCCGCTCCCCATCAGACTTGTGCCCCAGACCCTTCACCACCTTCGTTGCCCTTCTCTCGACTCGCTCCAGCACCTCAAGGTCCTTCTTGTAGTGAGGGGCCCAGAACTGGACACAGCACTCGAGGTGCGGCCTCACCAGTGCCGAGTACAGGGGGACGATCACTGCCCTGGTCCTGCTGGCCACACTATTGCTAATAGAAGCCAGGATGCTGTTGGCCTTCTTGGCCACCTGGGCACACTGCTGGCTCATGTTCAGCCAGCTGTCGACCAACACCCCCAGGTCCTTTTCCGCCGGGCAGCTTTCCAGCCACTCGTCCCCAAGCCTGTAGCGTTGCATGGGGTTGTTGTGACCCAAGGGCAGGACCCGGCACTTGGCCTTGTTGAACCTCATACAGTTGGCCTCAGCCCATCGATCCAGCCTGTCCCATGTGTGTATGTGTGCACTTCTCAACTGTGATAAGTCGTAAAGCATTCTATCCTGCAGAATTAATTGCTGCTGTTAAGAATGTTATAAAATAGTTTTTGAAGATAAAATATGTGATCTTAACCTTAGTGGTCTGCCACATTGATGCTCATGCTAAGCTTTGTATCTAGGAAAACCACATTCCCTAGGGAAAGGAGATGGCACTCAAGATTGGACATTTGAAATGTTTGGAGTGCTCTCTTTAAGAGTGCAGAGTCTAGTGCAAGTTTTCCAACCCAGACTAAACTGAGAGTCCTAAAATATAAGCACAGAGGAGCACGGACTGTACAAACTCCTCCTCTTTGAGCAGGGCAGACAAGCCAGTGTAAATGGTACTTTTTGAGTTAGCTAATGTACTTTGACTCTCAGCTTACAAACTTCCTCAACCAAGAGGACTACATGGCTTTTGGACTGACTTTCAGCTTCTGCTCTGCCTGTTCATATAGACATGACTATCCCTACCTTAGTTGTACACAAGTACTTTTGCTTTCAAACAAAGACCTGAAGACAACGAGATAGCCTGTATCCCACAGGGTTTCACTGTGGTTTAAACACCAATCTCTCTCTCTCTTCTCCTCTGAATGGAGGAGAAAGAACAACTTTATCAATTCCTAGAGACAGATGCTGAGACACATAACATGGAAAAGCTACCCCCGGTACCATTTTCCCTCTCCCACAAAGATGTTCACCCAGAAGAGGCGAAGAATAAGTTCTGCAAGTAGAGACTGATTTGCACGAGTTTTTCTGTGAAGTTGTACTGAAGCCTTCAAGACTCTTTATGGACCCAGGAGCAGACACCCGGGTTTTTGGGGGTTTTTTTGTTTGTTTGTTTTTCTTTTTTAAACTGCTGTGAATTCCCAAGGTTTACAGAGTATAAAAGGACAGCCTTTATAGAATTACTATTGCCAAGAAAAGAAAAAAAAGATGCCCAAGAGAAGATTTATCAGGTTTGACCAAAGGTCTGACTAACCCGGTGTCCTTCCTCTAACAGTGTCCTTAAGTTGAAATAAAGACAAGATTATTTTTTCTCTGCTCTGTATATCACTTTATTTCTGTCCACACTAAATTTAATCTGCTATTTTATTGACCAGTCATTCAGTCTTATCAGATCCTTCTGCAGTTCTTCAGTCAGCCTTGCCTTGAATGCCCCAATGAACTTAGCACTCCCAGCAGACCACAACCTCCCTGCTCACTCCCTTTTTGGGTCAGTTAATTTTTCCCTGCCAATCTGTCCATGCAAGGCAACTTCCGTGAAAAACAGCAAGAGGTGCAAACTACCCAACTCACCCTCAACTGTTGACCTGTCTTTTCACAAACCTAACCTTTCTGCCAGACACTGATTAGCAAGCAGCAGGGCTGTGGCAGTAGCAACAGAGTTTTTGAAATGTTCAAAATAAAACACTCAAGCCATTATCCAGCAGTCTGGCAATCAAATTATATTGCTAAGGTACTCAATGAGCCATACTTCCCCACTTATAAGCAGTAAGTCAAACAAATGGGTTTAAATAAAGAGAAGTGTACTGGAAGAGGAGAAAAACATTTTGGAAACGGATTAGGAAAACCTAAACAATCCCATAGGCAATACTATCTTTTCCCCAGAACATGCCAGCAATAGCCTTTGTACTAAAACTGCTGAAATAGCTCCTCGTCCAGCTGCAGCACTCACCATTTCATATCCAAGACTGCAATGAGTGGGCAGATTCATCTGACTAACAGCACATCCTCTTTTCCCAGGTGCTCTGCCCTCTCACAGCTTGACAGAGAGGGTGCTTTGCTCCTGAAGCTCTTTAGGGATAACCCCTTAGACCAGCTCCTCTGAGGGCCAAGCCCTCCACCACTGTGGGTTTACACCCTTTTTTCCATCAGACAGTCCCAAGAGTCTGTTAAGCGCACTTTCCATCAGCACCCACTAGCCAGGCTGCCCATTAACCTGCTGCCAGTAACAGTGCTGGCCCCTGATCATTCCTACTACTCGGATTCATTAATTGCTTCACCTCGTTGCCCCCTGCTTCTTCCACTTACTGTGCTTCTTGGCCCTCTTGGTTTGCAGACTGTGAGTTTACACTTTCCCATCCGCAGTGCTGTCAGCCCTTTCTGAGAGGATATAATGACATACAGCTTCTGTGCACTGACCTGGCAACAACAGAAGTTTCCTAAACACAGCTTTTCTCTTTCTTCCAGAAATCTCTCTCAACTACGTTTCTTTGCCAACGGCTGTAGGCCATAATTAATAGCTTGACTGACCCCAATCCATTAGGGACAGGTGGGCTGCCCATGAGTTTTGCCAGAAGACCATAAAACTGACTTAATAGCAACACCCCAAAAAGGAATACGCATATGAATTAAGTTTCTTTAGACCTGGTCAGCTTTCCTTGCCTCTCCAGCAGAGGCTAACAAAGGACTCCTACTACTAGACCCAGAAGGTCATGTGGGACCACAGAAGCTCACCAGCCCATAGCATATGATACTCCTAGGGAGACCTCTGGAAGCACTCTCCTATTCTTAGGCTTCATACTTGTAGTCATGGAGAGGTTTTCTGGCATAGAAAAGACACTCACAGCTAACAACAAAGTCCTAAGTAAGCTCCCTTTTAATTTCTTTCTTAGAAGAAATAATTATCTCAAAGGGTCCGAGTAATTTTGGATAATAATAATAATGAAATGTACAGCATTCCTCTTAATTAGAAACTGTAGCGAATCATCATTTAACAAATATGAGGATGCAGTAATGCAGTCATTCCATTCAGGATTGTTTGGTTATAGAAAGCACCAGTCTAGGACTAAATAAATAAATCAGCATAGCTGACAGGAATGACAAAAAAACAGTTCTAAAGATGGTGCTGTTCCCTCCTCTTCAGTCCTTATTTGTGTCACATGCAGACACACATTCTGCTGTCCAGGAAGACCTGACCAAAAAGCCCAAAAATTGGGGAAAAAAAACACCCAAAGTACCCCATCATGGAGACAGGCCCATGAATACATGCTTATGGAAGGAGAGAAGTAGCTAAAAGCACTGACTATAGCCATGAACACAACCTGATATGGCTTTTGTGTTCCAGTCATTTTTAGTCTGCAGGTACATCTTGTCATGGTGTGCACATCTTTTTCAGTGAGGGCCTAGGTATAGAAGTCTGTGCGTTCACCAGCCCCAATTAGTCTACTGTAGCACAGCACTGCAGTACTGTGACCTGGGTAACACTGTGAAGGGCTCCAAGGGGAAAAAAAAAAATAAAAAATCAGCATTAAAATTCAGTAGCCACTAAGTGGAGAAGACAGGCCAGTGACAGGTGGCCAGGCCAATTCACATTCCATATATAAGCTGATTATGGAGTTCTAATGCATAGCTGTGAAAATTAACAGCAGCTTCTACTATCCTAAGCCATCTCTCTCTCCTCTAGCAGATAATTTAGTGGGGAAGCTTTATGTGAACTCACAGCAGTTGGATATTCTCAGAAGAGGGCCCTGACCTGCAGCATCCACTCCAGCTGGGAATCAGGCTGACACAGCTTTAAATCATGACACAACTTGCACGTCCTCAGGCAGGCCCTCTCCCTCCTAATAGACAAATTATTCCCTCCAGCTAGGTTGTCCCAAAAGCCCAATGGGGATTTTATCCTTCTTAGGAGAACAGCTGTCACATGAGAAAGGAAGGAAATATTTATCCTTTTTAATTAAGAAAGATAACTATTTCCATTATGTTATGTGGACCTCCCACATAACACAGGGCTGGGTGCACTTCTAATACTCTTGGTTAGATAATAGCCAAAAAACCAGCAGCAATGTATACGAAAAGATCAAAACATAAGAGTAAACTATCTTCTTTTGCAACGTTCGCCTTTGAATATGTGAGAGTGTACAAATCTTAGCAATTAATGACTCAGTATTTAAAATTAAGGGAAAGAAATGGAATCCTTGCCCAATTTGTTGGCAAACAGCAAGGACTGTAAGTGAATACCATTTGCTACTGTTTACTGCAATAGGTGGAGTTAGTGTATTTTCTGAATTGTTCCTTTTTTTTCAGCTTACTTCTGTCAAATCTTTACAATATTACTTTATAAAAGTAGGATTTTATGTTTTAATTCTTTTGCGGGTTAGTCATTTGAACAAAGGTTGGGGATTGTTGCAGTTTGTTGGATGGTTCCAATTAAAGGACATACTATGAAGGTTTCAAAATCACACAGGCAAATGTCAATTGGAAAATTCTTTTTTTTTCCCCCTTCTGAAATTTAGAATTTAATATTATTCCAAGATCTGGAAAACCTGTTTTCTGGTTTTCCATTAAAAAAAAAAAAAGTTGCCAAAAGGCAATGAATGGAATCAGAACTGAGGACGGTAAAGAAAAAGAGCATTGTATTTGCCAGGATCACTAGAAGTCTGTTTTAAAGCTAAGTTGCAACAGGAAAGGAGCTTTGATTTCAAACAGAGCTTAAAAGTGAAGGATCCCTTCCAAATGTTATTACCAAGCAGATCTTATTGTGATGGTAATGACATGTTGTGTGGGAAGTAGTGGTTTTACTTGGACGCAAGGGGAAAGAACTTTGCCATGATTGATGTACCATATGAGGGTCAAACCACATAATCACTCTCTCTCACACTGCCCAATGCAGTGCGATTGGGGTACTTAAGAATCTAAGACTTCTGAAGTTTATGATTATTATTTAGTTGTAACAGTGAAAATATTTCACAAATTAAATGCATTGTCTCTTAAGAGGTTGTCACTAATGTTTGATTCACTTTCCACTGGTGTGCCACAAGTTCCACTAAATTCTCTTTGCAGCTACCATACCACAGTAGTGGGTGGTCTTATTCAGCCAAAGCACAAGCCATTTGATAGTTCAGAAAGTTCTAGAAACATTGCTCAAAGAGAAAGTGCAAAGCAACTAATGAAGAAGCTCACATTTATGACCCCTTATTACTCACATTTCAGTGTTCATACATTGAGGGTTAACCACTGGTTTAAGCTCAAGTATAAAAAGGTTAACATCTTCTTGCAGAAGCACTTTGCATGAAAAAAACAAAAAATATTTTTCCTGTTTTTTTTCTAATCTTTCCTTAGTAAAAGATTATAAATACGCTCCTGCCCTTGTTATTGCATATTTTAGAACTAGCTTCTGCACTAATGAATTCAGAAGGAGAACTAGTTATGATTTCAATGAATGCAGGATCAAATCCTTAGCTCTGCTTCAGTCTGCTTCTACTTGGCAAAACATCCAGTTCCATATACTAAGTCAATGACAATTTAATACATGCTTAAAACGCTTTTCTGAATGGACAGATCTAGGATTGTGTTCAGATTGTTAAACTCTAGAACCGGGAGCCTTGCGCACAACAATGTGCCCCCAGGGAGGTCTGCCATGCATCACATATACCTTTCATTTTCTCCTCAACTGAAGGAGCCTCCAAGACTAACAGCTTCTGCTATTTAAGTCTGCATCAGTTTTCAACTTCAAACAAACAGCATCAAGAAGCAGTTCAAACTCTTTCACCAAAATACACAAAAACCGGGAAAGTACAAACAGTTTTAGAGACAGAAAACCTTCCACTTACTTCCATTTTTTAAATGAATGATAAAAATTTGCATCAGTATGACTGTAATTTTTAATGTAATGATGTAAACCCATCTGATTTTTGATCATCCACTGTTTTGCATGAATTTGATAGGCTGAAAAAAAATATTTAATGGCTTATATGTATTCCTACTGGTTTGTTTCACTTCTCCTGTGCCACTTGCTATTTGAAATGAAACATACTGTAGTAATCAATTGCAAGCTTATTACAACTAACATGTTCAGTGTTATTTTTTCCTAATGTAATTCCATCCACATTTGGTAGAAAATTTCTCCCACAGCTAGATAATATGGTGCTTAAAATCCATTCAACTTTTACAGCTGTTAGTGTTTTTCCACAATCAATACATTATTTTTTTAAATATATGTATACATATATACGCAAATCTCAGGAAGAGATCCTCTTGACCCTGAAACAACCCATGCAGATCCTTAAAAAGAGAACAAACCAGATTTTGGATCCTGTACACGAAACTAACTGCCCTTTACGTTTCACTTCGTAAGACTCAAATGGCAACAACTTCTGCAGTTTGCCAACATCGATTGAATGATTCCAGACCAAATTCATGCCAGACTCTTTGCTGTACAGCACAAAATCAGGCGCTGTCCCTCCTCAAATAATAATACCACACAAGGATATTTTTTCAATGGGAATAATGGTTCGTTGGTCTCTAACACTTGGTTCTCTGCCATTGTGGAATTGAATTAAATCAGTCTCAGGTCACAAATAATTGAGTTAGACAGTGTCTGCTCTTGTAGGTTGCTAAAGGACAGTAGGCCAAAGATTAAAACTTCAGCTCTACGTGCTTGCTGTAGTCTTCACTCGTGGGAAGCCTAGATTTAGCCAAGCCAGGGCAAGATGGTTCAGAGCAACTGAAATTTGGTGCTCTCTTGGAAGAGGTCTGAATTCAGCACTTCCAGCCTCTCTGTTGTTAACCATTATTAACAGAGCTTTCCAGAAAAGTTTCTACTCTGTGGAGTAGGAAGTTGCTTTTTCAGTACCTATCAGTACTTTTATAGCTTTGAATGTACTGTAGAAAGTACTTTGAATCCAGCTTCATGTACAGTGTCAAGTTGAAATAAAATTTTCACACACATTTCCAAAGCACTAGAAGGTCTCACACTAATAAAAAAGCCCTATTCTTTTTTTCTGAAAATTAGTTCTGTGGGTCATTTAATTTAGATCAGTGAAAGTTTTCTTTCTGAATCAGAGAGAGTTTTTGTGCGTCTCAAACTATAAAGCCAAGAAATCCAGATTTAATACTGAATTGATTTTCTTACTCATAACCTTATGCTATTGATAATATTGCAGGGATTTCCAGTAAAAAGAGACATTACATCCCGGCTCTGCTATAAATGATGACCTTCGAAGAAACCGATGCTAGATTCAGGTAAACCCCCAAATGTTTGGATGAGAATAGGAATATTATTCAGACTAACCAAATCTTTTGAGTCTCAAGTAAAGACAGAAGTCAGAGTTTTCTCTGAAATTTCTAAAATGGTACTCTTTATTCTAAAGTTAGCAATCTTTAAGCTAATTCTCACTTTTAGATCTAAAATCTGAATGCTGTCATTGAAAGTAGTTACTAGAACGTGAAGCAGTAAGGTTAGCAGAGTCCTAGTACCTTTGTTTAGTGTATTTTCTAACAGAACAAACTACGTCAGTATCTCCATATATGAGCAAGTAACTTATGAAAAGAGTCTTCTCAGATTTCTGCTATTTCTGTCCTTCTGTTAAAGTGCCAGGGAAACAGATGACATAAGATAATTTTCATTACTTCTGGTTCAGAAGACACTCGGAAAAAAATGAAAAGAAAAAAAGATTTGATTCTAATTTGTGAACAAGATCTTTTCAGCCTTATGACAATTAAAAAATTATAGCAGAGTGATTCAGAAAAGAAAGAGGTAGTATTTCTAAATGAACATGAGTGGTCAAGCCAATCAAAAGGTGCAGGGGAGGAGCGCCAGGACCTCCAACTTTCAGGTATCAGTTTTATTTCATTTGACATCAGATTTGCCAATACCTGTGTAAGGAAATACTTATACCACTACTCTACTGCTTATTTCCTCTTTCCCCTTTCTTCTCCTTTCCTTCATCCAGCACGTACAGGTCGGCCTATGGAACTGGTTAATTCATGTAGGCATGGATCTATTCTAGCCAGTGTCCCTGTGTGACCTGAGCAGCATCAGAGGAGGCAGCAAGGCTGACAACCTCATGCTGGATTAGGTCCTTCATTTCAAGGCAGAAAGGTGGAGCAGCATGTAGGAGTCTTAAATCCTTGCTTCAAGGCAGGCTGGATTAGCCTGGCACAGCCAAAATGAGAGCCAGTCCTGAGACTGACCACTTGCATATACCCTGGCTTAGTGATTATGTAGTGGATCAACAGGAGAGTAGATTTGGCCTCTTCAGTGACCTGCTTCAAAAAGTCCCTTGGGATAAGGTCCTGGAGGGAAGATGGGTCTGAGAAAGCTTATTGATATTCAAGGATCACCTGCTCCAAGCTCAAGAGTGGGCCATCCCAAAGAGCAGCAAGCGTGACAGAAATGCCAGGAGGCACGCATGGATGAACAAGATGTTCTTGGCAAAACTTAGATGTGAAAAGGAAGTATACAAAAAGTGGAAACAGGAACAAGCAATGTGGGAGGATATAGAGACAATGTCCAAATATGCAGAGAAGATGTTAGGAAAGCCAAAGCCCACCTGAAGTGGAATCTGGTGAGGAATGTCAAGACAACAAGAAGGGCTTCTATAAGTCCACAAGTACCAAAAGAAAGACTAGGGAAAATGTGGGCCTGCTGCTCAATGGGGCAGGGACCCTGGTGACACAGGTCTTGGAAAATGTTGAGGTACTGAATGCCACCTTTGCCTCAGTCTTCACCAAACACTTTACAGTCAGGGATCTCAGGCCCCAGAGACCAGGTGCAAAGCCTGCAGCAAGGAAGATGTACTCTTGGTGGATGAGGATCAGGTCAAAGAACACTTAAGCAAATTGGACATACCTAAATCCATGGGCCCTAATGTGCTGCACTCACAAATGCCAAGGGGGCTGGCAGTAGTCATTCCAAGGACACTCTTGATTATCTTTGAACAAATCACGGCCACTAGGACAAGTGCTTGACAACTGGAGGAGAGCAAATGTCACTCCTGTTTTCTAAAAGGGCAAGGAGGAGGACCCAAGGAACTACAAACTGTTCAGCCTCACCTCAATCCCTGGTAAGGTCATGGAACAGCTAATGCTGGAAACAATTTCCAGGCATGCGGAGGACAAGAAAGCAACTGGGAGTAGTCAGTACGGATTCATAAAGGGGAAGTCACACTTGACCGTCCTGATAACCTTCCACAATGAATTGAGTAGCTTGGTAGATGAGGGGAGAGCAGTAGATACTGTCTACCCTGACTTCAGGAGAGCTTTTGACACTGTCTCCCATAAGATATGGAAGCTGATGAAGTATGGGCCGGATGAGCAGACGGTAAGCTGGACTGAAAATTGGCTGAACATCCAAGCCCAGAGGTATGAAGGTCAGTCACCAGCAATGTACCTCAGAAGATGACAGAGCAAGGCTTTGTTTCAGTGACAAAAGAAGATGCAATGTGCACCAACTGAAACACAAGAGACTGTCTGAACATCAGGAACACTTCCAAGTTGCCCAGGAAGGCAGCATAGTGTCCATCTGTAGAGACATGCAAAACCTGACTGGACAGAGTCTTGGGCAGTTTGCTGTAGGTTGACCCTGCTTGAGCAAGAGGGTTGAACCAGATGACCTCCAGAGTATCCTTTCAAGCTATATCGTTCTATGACTCTGAACATGCACATCAAGAAGAGGCCTGTTGTGGGTAAAGCAACCCCTGGGAGGCCTTCCGCCTCAGAGGGTCACTCCGAGAAGGCTTTTCATTTCACAGCCAAGTGGCTGCTTAGCACAGAAATGTTAGCTTTCTATTGAAATAAACCACAAAAATATTAAAGGCTACCTGAGACAGGACTTACCTGAATTTTGTATTTGGGCAGGGAATAATGTAAAGTGTCTCTGAAACAACAGCTTAGTCTGGATAACACCTGATCTAAATCTAAATTGCTGCTGGGTATTCTACTCCAGACCCTAACACACATGAAAACTGGAAATTGGCCAAAGTAGATTAGGCCCAGCTCATCTCAAGAAGGTTGAGGAACTGGGAGTTATCATCAAATCTACCTATAAATACTGCTTGGTTAGAAAGGAATACCATCACAGGTGTAAAGCTGACATGTCAGAAAATACACCAAGCAAAGATATTTCAATAACTCCACTCCTTCGCTTTCCTATAATTATCATCTCTGATAGGATTCACACATACAGATCTGGAAGAAATTCTTGGGTCAGCAAATATTATTTCTTTCAATAGATTCAGGAATATTTGAACGAGGGGATTTGCTTTTCTCTGTTTTTTCCAACATAATCTTTATTTCCTTGCTCACCAAGAGAAGAACAACCAAGTCCAGGCAGATTGTGGAAAGTGAGAGGCATTTGTTTCAGTCATTGCCATCCGAGTAGTTCATGCAAACACATCAATAAATGTAACAAAAGGCACGTTTGAATTCTTCACCCGCTTGCTTTGAAATTCAGAGTCTCATTTCCCAGGCAATAATGTTTAACATTATCCAAAGACTTGTTCTAACAGAGCAGATATTTACATAATGCAAGATATGAAATTAGGCTGTTTTGCCAGCTGTTTCTACACTCCCCAGAACAATTCAAATTATATTCTGCAATAGCTTTGTACCAGTGTCACAACAATACCTGCATGAGATACTACTTGTTTCTGCCAAGCTGGATACAGATACAGTACCGCAATGGCATTTTCTGCCTTACTGCCAGTTTACTTTTCCCCATACAAGCAAATTCTACACCAAAAAACTCAAACCAAACCCAAAACCAAAAACCCACCGCAGCCCACGTTTGCAGTGGCTGCTGTGTTATAGAGACGAACCTGAATGGTCTAGTTTTTTCTACTTGTACCTAAAGCATCTGAAACAGTAGTTCAAACTGACCCTTCAGTGTCAAAACTGGAACACCACAGTGTGCCTGGCAAAGCAAACACCATGCCCAGTAAAGCATTCAAAAACCCAACCAAAACAAACCACAAAAAACTCCTACCCTTTTCTTAAACCTTTATAACAGTTGCAAATGCTAATAACAGCAGTGATAAGAAAAGGAAGATGTGAATTCTCAAGCTCTATGAGAAAGATTCCTTCTTTCCACTTTCTGTTATATGATACGAGTTTCCAGAGAAGAAACTGTAACATGGGTGAGAAAAAAGACCCGTAAGATGGCAAGGCAGGGGAGACTCCTTGTACTTGTAATTGCCATTGGCCTCCTGATAGAAGTGAGAGATCATTGAGCTGTACATAAAAGGAATGGAAAATGAGAACTAAGGGGTTTTATTATAGTCAAGAGCAACCAACAATTTCTTTCCATTAGACTTCAAAGCGAATCAACAATCACAAATCCTTAGTCAGGTCATTTCCCTAAGTTAAAGCTAGCAAAACCCATGAAATACGGAGTTATTCATCACAGCCTGAGTAAGAAAGGAGAATACTTGAACCATAAGTGAAACCTTCTAATACAGCTTGGGGTTCTGAGGAGAGAAACAAAGCGAAAGCGCTTCTCTACTCCCTGCATGAAGTAAGCAAGGAACATGAACAAGAATTCCCCATGTACTTAACCAGGAAATTACTTTCCATTAGTGAAGAAATAAATGTATACCACCTAAATTTAGGAGAAAGAAGAGAGACAGCAGTAATGGCATTTCAGTTCTGTACTGTGGCATCAATCCATCAGCACAGAGCTCAAGAAACAAAGCTCATCTTTCGCTCACCAGAAGACACCAGGCAGTTCAGCAAAGAGGACAGAGCGGACTGTGCACAGGCTACCATCGCCACAGATGGGACTCTGAGAACAAGTATTAAATTATGGCTCCTTCCAGTCTGAATAGTGCTACCTTCCAGCTCCACAAAGCTGTCAGATGGGCAAAAGACAACGGGTAGAACACTACCACTGAAGTTCCAGGAGAAAGAATACAATTGGACAAGGTTGAAACCAAAACTCAACAAGTATAACTCTCTTTTTTGGAGCTGATTACTGTTAAGGCACACCGAATCACTCGTGCTGTCAGGGTACAGAAGACCACTGCATATTAACTGAGTTCAGCTGGTGACAACCTCTCTCTACTCCCTACAATAACCATTGGATTAAAGGCAGGATCTTAGCCCTGTATTGAATATAGAGAGCAGGGTTCTCCCTTCAGCTACTGTCTGGTTTGTACCAGCAAGTGTGTGAAAACAGGGGAAGAGGCACTACTGCCTTAACAAAGCAGAAACAGCAGTGTATCTTCAATGGGAATAAATAGCCATGAAATGTATGTCATTGGTTTCGATGGTGGTTGATAAGGACATCCATGGCTGGATAACATCACGGGAACAAAAATAAGCTCTTTGCTTCAGGCGAAAGTTGAATAGAAAGGAAGGCAGCAAGAAAACAGGGACAGTTGCTCTGAAATTTCTGTATCTGTGGGAAACAAATCCACAATTTCACAAACGTTTGAGTGTTTACACCTATGTCTGATTTCCCTCTGGTAACTTTGTGGGAAGAGAAGGTAAACCTTCCTGATCCTGCAGGTCATCTTGGGTGAACCTCATCCTTCTTAGCAATAAGGCAAATCCCAGAAACACAGGAGAAAGTCCGGAACATCTATCTTTGGGCAGACCAGATAAGCAAGAAGGGCATATCAGTATGTAGGAACTGAATTCTGTTCCTGAGACAGAAAGTGTATTTCTATTATCTCCAAGGCTTCAAAGACCAAAAATAACTTATTTTTGACATCATCTCATTAGGAAAACTGGAAGATGAAGGAAGACATTTTCTCAAGAGAGATCAGTAGGAAAAGCTTTCTTATTCCTCAGTGTTGAGACATGACATGTAGGATATGGAGTAACAATAATCAAAATACTTCTTTGATTTCTAAAAGAACAATAACCAAGTATCAAAAAAAAAAGCTATTTTTGCTTCTACAATTGCATTATGTCATCCTGCTCTTTAAAGAGCATGCCCCACAAGAAGAAAGTGATCAAGCTGACAGCATAAACTTACTGCCATGCTCTCATAAAAAGAAGGCTGAAGGAGCTGACAATACTCGTCTGTTTTCAGGGGCATGATGTAAGCTATGGTGTGGATAGGGACACATCCACAGTAGGAGGTTGCTATGTGGTGCTAGTGGAGCTAGAGCAAACCATGATATGAAACAGCAGTTAGGATGACACAACTTGCCGATGACCTTGTAGGCACGGGGTTGCAGAGGAAATAGTTCCGAGTTTCCTCAATGTAAATCCATGCTTGTCTTTCCTATCAAGGTCAAGAAAACTCAGTCTTTGTACTGTCACAGATCTGTGTAGCTAACATAAATGAACAGCAGAAAGGAGATGAGTAACTATTTTTAACCTTGGTTTCATAGAGAAACACCCTAGGGCCTTACTCATCATGATATGCAATGTTGTAATTAAAATGGAGTTCCTTTTTTTGTGTTTAAAAGAAAGATCCTAGCTCTTTGTCTGAAAGTTAGAGAACACAGCCCAATTCACTTCGTGATCAAAGAATATCAGTAAAAATGTGTCTCTCAAATCTGGCAACTTACATCAGTCTTCCTTATCCCATTTCACTTAACAACAAAATAATGCAGACATCTGACACCTCCCAACATAAAATCACCAGATGAGAGGCTTAATGGTGGTATCAGTGACATGATCTGGAGTATAAGAAAGTTGACACTATGACATATACATTCAATTTGCTCCTTTCATTTGGGTGTTGAATAAAACTACAGTCTTTCTCAGGAGAAGAAAAAAGATGCCAAGAAATCTCACCTGTAGTAATGAAACATGACACTTTCTCCAGTTACAAATATTCTTTTGAGAATTTAATTTGAGTCTTTCTTCATAAGGTTAGTTTCTCTTGGGCTTTTCTGGATTTCTCATGAGTATTCTTTTATCTGTCTTACTATGTTACATGCATGGAAAGTAAAAAATACCTTGCTTATCTAATGTCAGGGATGCCTTTATCATTATTATTCTAGAACACTTTTCCGAACAGTGACAAAAATAATGAGAAACCCAGGAGGTACCAAGAAGTTTTTAAAGAGCAGTCTACTCATTTC
>NW_009615917.1:25769-37176 GCF_000690535.1 Cariama cristata
CGATTCCTTTTCATCAGGAAGGAAGGTGCTCCCAGGTCACTGCAAGGACTGGAAGACTTCACCTTCCACAATCCACAGCTTAACATGAGAAACAGAGCCACCAAGGCCTGATTGTCACTTCTTTTACCCTTGCTCCAATCATCAGCACAACTGCCTCGAAGCCAGTGGATCCTGGGCTAAGATAAAACTGCTAAGAAAAGAGAAAAAAAAAAACAAAACAAAACAAAAAGCCAAAACGGACAAGCATGCAGAGAAGGGAAGGGAGCAGCAGTGACGTAGTTATAATTTGCTTGCAATGGGAACTCATGCAGAGAAGGGAAGGGAGCAGCAGGGACGTAGTTATAATTTGCTTGCAATGGGAGTCCGCACCCAACTAGCTATTGCCAGACAGCTCTAAATTACACCCTGATTTCAAACTGGTGAAACGATGCTTGGCCATTCTCTGCCCCTCACTCTCTACCGTAGTCCCCCACGCACCCTTGGAGATGAGGGGTAGGAAAGAGAGGCAGGAGGTGCAGCGCTGGGAGCCAACATGCTTGTGCTAGCAGGAAGTTTTTCTGTGATGGGGCTGGCAGTTTGCAGCTGCTTTCCAGCCCCTTTCTTCCTCTGGCTGCAGCAAAAGGCCCAGATCTGTAGCAGGACTCCAGCCTAATGGGTATAAGTGATTGATAAGCAGCATGCATTTAAGTGACTTCTGAATGACCATCACTATATGTTCTTCAGATCAAGAGCAATCTGCTCCTGCCTAATCCAGAGGGACTATCCCCAGCCCCCGGGAGAACAGCTTCTTTTGGCTTCACTGAGCTTTCAATCAGGCTCCGCCATCGGAGGGTTGATGAGAAGGGGAAATCATTTAATCCCTTTGCAGGTTGCACTTTGATGCTTACACCCCTAAAATGTGTTGTTCGTTTTACTGATGTGTGTTTAGTTCTTAAAGGTCGATACCCAAGAAGTCATTAGTCAATTAATAACACAAGTAAAGAAACAAACGAACAAAAAACCCTACCAGCAGCACCTTACAGTAGCCTGAACAGGTTGTAGAGAATACAACAGAAAGCAAAACAAATCGCCTTTGGCACCTAACCTGCACAGTCATTTTCACTCATTTCAAGGAGAGGAAGGGAACAGAGAAAGGAAACTCTGTGGAAGGAAACAAGAAGGGCTGGGCTCAGCCAGTGTCTCTGTTAGCCTGCCTGGGCATCTTCTGGGTGTTCCAGAGACCTAGTGACCGCCCTGACTTAGCCTCCCTGTGGCCCCCAGGTTAGCCTTCACACTTCTAGTGTTTTCCTCTGGGGCCCTGTGAACAACGATTATTCTGCTTTGGCACATCACCAATATGTTGCATAACTGGGAAGAAATCTAGCGTGCATCCCCGCACTGCGAGGATCATGTTCAAGCAGTGTGGGCTGCCCTCCAGAACAGCAACGTCAATCAAGCAGCAGAAGGATGCTTGCCTTCCATAAGGGGAAAAGGATGGAGTGGGAAAAAGGAATCAGCTTTAATAAAGCTTTGACTTTTTTTTATGCTGCAGACTCAGAGCAGGATTTTTACTGAAATCTCAAACAAAAAGAAAAGCTACCTCCATCGTTACAAGAACAGGTACAAGGGACCTGCCGCAAGATCTACTTTGCTAAAGCCAGGATTAAGCATCAGAACTGACCCAGAAAGATATTCATGAAGTCTGAACCGCCTCAGACTGAGCTTAATGAAAGTGTTGTGACATCCTCCTGACAAACCTGCCTACTGATTACTTGATTTAATGATGTGAAGTAAAACACCCATAGCTCAAAAAAAAAAAAAAAAAATCACACAAATTTAGGTACCATAAAAGGATCCTGTCAAAGAAGCCCCAGTCCAAAAAGCCTCTAGCATATGGATGGAACCAGTAGCTCATGTTAGCTGGTATCCAGAGCAAAGCAATTGCAGGTACATTTGCTCTAAACCACACAGAAAACTGCCCTTGAGCCTCTCTTCTACAGTGCATCTTCAGTTCCTCTGTTTAAAAGCATAAGAGGGTTTTTCAGATAGGATTTTCAGGGGTAGATGAGCCAAAGTTTGAACAGTGCTTCATTGATCACAGCTCGATTCTTCTGTTTTGGAACACTGATTTTTACATTTCCTGGACTCATATGATCAGGTGCCCAAGGCTGTGGTTAGCTTGCTTGAATTGTACTCGACTCCTCTTTGTGGAACAAGTAACTGTGGTTTGCTGACTAAGCCGTTTGCTGTTTTTAATCTGCTTTTGTAAAGGAAAGTTCAGTTCCATAGCTCAGCCTTAAATTGTCATGGATGGCAATAACACAGAAGGAAAGGTCCTTTGCTGAATATCTTCCCTGAATGCAAACTAAATCGACAAACTGCAGCCTTGTCACTATAAAAAAAACACGATAAAACCAGAATTGAGTTTGGAGGGCTGCTGCTTCACACAATTCTCTCAGCTAGCTCCCCCCCCATCCCCCCAACATTTGTTTGGGGTTTTTTGTTTGTTTGTTTGGGTTTTTTTGTTTGTTTTTTGTTTGGTTTTTTTTTTGGTGTGGTTTTGGGTTTTGTTTTGTTTTTTTTTTTTTTGTTTTGGTTTTTTTTATATATTGGATTCAGCAGTTAGTTAACAAAGGGAGCAAAGAGACTGGAGGCAGCTGCCCTCCGCATAACCCACATGCCAAGCGCGGCGCAGACATGAGCAACGCAGGCTCAGCACGCTGCTCCGCGGGTGCACGTGAGGCCTGGCCAGAAGGTACAGCATCTTGTGGTTGGAAAGCGACTGTGGTTACCCACCCTCGGCAGTTATGAAAGGTGCCGGAATATCACCCCAAATTTAGGCTGATGATGCCAGTGATATTGTAGAGCGCCGACTTCTCTGGTTAGATAACGTGACATTATTTGCCCAAAATTGTAACACTGCATGGAAGCAGTGCTTTTGGAACAAGCAGTTTTCAGCTTAATTTCAAAACTCAGATTTTTAAATATGGAGTACCTACGCTTGTTACTACAGGAGAATATAGATTCCTAAGTTCCACCTTTGTGAACAAAGGCCGACAAGCACTTCTGAAAACCTAGCTCCTTAACAGACTTAGGAACTAACCTCAGGGGCCTGAAATTCTTGACCCTGACACATAAACAAGGTTTTCAAGTTCTCAAAAAGCACTTCTATTTGTGAAATTAGACATCCAATAGTAAAAATGGACCCCCAGCCACAACAAGTTGAGCCCTTGCTTCCCATCCTGTTAAGGTGATGGTCAGTTTAGGGTACTAATGTAGGATAAACCTGGAATAAGTCACCATATAATCAGCAGCTACTCCTTTCAGGGCTTGGATTTATTGCTCATTTTTTCTGCTCTCTCTCCCACTGTTGACAGTGGAAGATTATGTAGCTGAAGCCACACAGATGCCCACATACTTTTCTCAGTCAGGTTTTAATTCATAAAGCTACAGAAAAAAAAAAATGTCAGTGAAGTGGGCATACTTTGTGATCTCTTAACCACATTTTCTGCCTGTTTCTCCTCTTGTCCCTTTCTGCTTCCCAAACTCCCACCAGCCCTTTTAAGTTTTTAACAGCAGTAGAGTTCTCTACCTTCTTTAAACATGAAACTTGTTCTTCCTGTATGGAATGATCTTGTCTTGCCAATTGTATTAAAAAAAAGTAATTTTATCTCTTGCCCTGCTTTCACAAGTTGTCTTGAGCTTGCAGCAAGCAGGACAGAATCCAGCCCCCGCAAACAGCCAGATCTCCCTTCATAATTCTTGATAGCACAGAACCGATGTCAAAGAACTTTGCATGGGCCCTCCCGGTAGGCCTGTACAACGCTATACTGACTATAATCAGGTTTTTATATCTAACTACAGTTACAATTCAGTGACTTTTATGAATTTTGAGCTTTCTTTCCCACCCGCTCCAACTATGAGCCTTTTGTCTAGCATGAGACATGTTAAAGGGGTCGAGTCCTTTGTGTTGTTTTTTTTTTTTTTAAATCTCTTTTTCTTCATGTAAGTTTTAACTTACTGCTGATCAACTCTTTTTAAAAAAAATTATTTTAAGCTAGACTACACATTTCTAAGAGACTCAAGCTTTTTTCTTGGACCTCACTTACTTGGAGTACAAGAATTCTTACCCTGAAATAAATCTACCCAGACTAGCTTTTAGACATGTTTTAATTGCCTTGAGTAAATTAGCACTCAGATAATTGGAGGGAATTAGTGAAAAAAGAAAAGCAGTGCAGAGTAAGCAAACCATGGTTGCCCAGACAAGTAAAAACTGTAGTAATTTGGCTTGACTTTGGCTGCTGAGATTTTCACAGCAACGATTCATGTGGTCTTTCATTCATCTTATGTGTGACTGTAAAGGGCAAATCCACAGGTAGGGAAGTCCCTTACAGGAGGAAAAAAAAATGGATATGAAGCAAAGTGAGAAATTTGATTTTCACTTAATTTGGAAAAATACCCACAAAAGTGAAATAAATGAGAATAAGAGGGACTAGTCAAAGATCTTCTGAGGTAGAGTTCAAGTTGTAAACCGAGAGATCAGTTATGACAGGAAGAATAAAGCTTACTTGAACCTGGGAGATTTTTATAAAGTCAAGCTGAAGAGCCCCTCAAGAGTAAAATTTTCATAAAGAAAACTGTGGAAAGTCCTGAAACTCATACAGATTGTCATAGCTGGCAGACCAAGGAATCGTTAGAGGCTGTAATGAGACTAGGTCGTTCTTAGTTACTCAGGACCTTCCAAAAATACTGGCTAACAAGTGTCAAACCCCTGGCAGTCAGGTTTTTTTTGAGTGCGGTGAAGTGTTCCAGCTAAACCCTTGAGCATAACTGCCGAAAGAGCGTCAATGATGTCTTTATAAGCAAGCAGTGGGTAGATCATTCATACCAAGTTGGGGCTCATTTCAGTGATTCATGGAATTAAAATTACAAAGGAGAAATTTATAATCCAGCTAGAGTAGAAGTTCAACTTAAAAAATAAGTTAAACTTGTGAAATATCAAGACGGCATATTGAGGTAGTATTGCTAATGCTATAACCCAGCTATTCAAGAGTCGCGGTACGAAATACAAATCCTCTCCAAAATGTTAACAATGACCCATTCAGCAATGCTGGAAAAATCTCGCTACTACGTCAGTGGAGCATTACATAAGAGTTAGCAATCTGCAGTTGGGCAGGAGAATTATTTTTAAAAACCTCGAACTATGAGTTATGATAGAGTATGAATGGAAACCAAATAATTTCTTACAGAGGCTTAAAGTATGGAACAGTGAAACAGTCCAGGAATTAGTGAAAGAGACTGTGTGCTTTTTCTTGCCGACCCTGAACTAAGAGTTGACGAATATTGGGTCTCACTTTAACTGCATCATCAAAAGTTCATGGGAAAAGTTATGAATACAAGGAATCGATTAGTTTTTTCCTCATCTCTATCATGATGAACTATTTCCTAAGTCCTGATACAGCCCTTCACCAACACAGTAATCCTTCATTTATGAGAGTACTGGGGAAACCTGAACCCTTTTTACCAGCTCCTCTTGCACTCGTGGTGAATCGGATCTATTCTGAAACGGGCAGACAACAACCCTAAGTACCTTTGCAAATCTGGATCCTTTTGCCAGTGTCAGTGCCTTCTGGAGTCTCCATTTAAATCAACTTTTACACACAAAACATCAGTCACAGGTTACAAACATCTACTGTTAGAAGAACACCCTGTAAGCGTAAACCTGGGTTTTTACTTAATATGCCCAACGAACTTTTATTCCAAGTGTAAAAAAGTTTCCAGGGGAAAAATAACTTCATTTTACCGCTTCTGTACAACCTCCTTATTCAAAACAGCAGGGCTCAGGTTCAGCATATGGATTTTGAACACTGTGCGTTCACTCTCCCTTCGCGCTCGGTGAAGCACAAGGAGGTGACGTGTTTTCCAGAAGCTCACAGGGCTCATCGGCTGTCAGGGCACATGGACCTCTCGGCTCCTCTTTCCTTCTCTAACCACGTGTTCCCTCCCTCCCCAGTCTGCGATGACCACAGCGGGACTGGAGAAGCGTGAGTCACACTGGGATCCCACCACAAAGTGAGTCACAGCCCGAACCCGCTTTACAAGAAATCTTGTTTCAGGATGGAGTTAGGGATTGAAGGGGCAGTTTTGCCCTTGGCAAAGGGATGCGGGCAGGGATTAACTTGCAAGCAGCTGATGTTGTGCTGGCAGTGCCTCCCATGTGCAAGGAGAATAGAAATACCGAGCTGATCACTACCATAAATCAGTGTCATCTTCGTTAGGTTTGGTTACATTAGTAAATAAACACATTTGGTAGGTACATAGCAGGATAAGGCCTGTAGCAACTGCCTACTGTGATTGTGTATTAAAAAGCAGTAGAAGTGAATATAGCTAACAAATAACACCTTTAATGCAAAAGCAAACATTGGGAAGAAAACTTCCAGCGTCAAGGTTGACTATGCATTTTTAGCCTCAACCTTTGCAATAAAGCTTTCAATTGAAGCTCACATTCTGTGGGTTTTCCCCCCTGCATTTGACTTCCTATGTGGTATGCCACAGTTGACAAGAACTTTTATAAAGTCCCCAGAAGCTTGCCATACTTTCCTTTTTCCTGAGAGCATTAAATGCAGGCCACATAGTGCTCACGTCCTACTTCTTTTTTATTTCTTTTTTTTTTTTCTTTAAAATCATTATGTATCATGACCACAGGTAACCCTACACCTGCCAAAATCTACTAAAAATATGTAGAGTCAGGCATTTAGAATCGTAGATGTTGCAGAAGTAGAAAAAAGCTGATTTTGTTTATTTATTTTTATTTTTTTTTTTTCTTTAAAATCATCATGTATCGTGACCACAGGTAACCCCTACACCTGCCAAAATCCACTAAAAATGTGTAGAGTCAGGCATTTAGAATCGTAGATGTTGCAGAAGTAGAAAAAAGCTGATTTTGTTTATTTATTCAGACATACCTTAATGATTATACTTAATGGTTAGAGTTTTAGAATTATATTAATTCTTGTGAAAAGCTGCTCATGAATCATAGGTTGTTGCATTTGCTCTGTATGAAGAAAATATACATTTAATTTAATGAAAAAAAAATGTTATCTTGGGGTCCTTTCCAAATTAAGACATTCCAAAGTGAGACACACTTGCAACATATATCCCACAGCTAAACCTCAAACCTGGCCAAAATAGGGGGGGGCGGGGTGTGTGAAGATACCCCAACTCAGCAATAATATTAGGTCTTTATAGATGCTGAGATCCAACCCCCTTTGGAGGAGGTAAAAGCGTTCCTGGTCTGCTTTGGAGGCAGAGTATGTTAGCTGCTGTTGAGAAACTCCAGGCAGGCACCGCAGCCTCCGGAGAGTGTAAGCCTAGAAATACCCAAGGATGGCCCGGTGGATTTAAACAGCATCAAATAGCTTCTCCGTTTTCTGAAAAGCACTAGCAAACTGACATCTAGCACCACAAACCCAAACTATAGCTGGTAACACCGAGCCTGAAGGGACCACCTCAGTTAACTGTATGCTGTAAAAAATACTCCAGATAACAGATTATGCAGTAACACTGTGCTATTTTGAGTTGTCGCTGTATAACAACGTGGTGCTACTTATATGGGCTACCTGTAGCAAAGAGGACTGCTGTTCTGTCTTTCTTCAGTACTTTGAACAGGATGCTGTTCTTGTGCCTCCTGTTACATTAAACGCGCATTTAAGACATTAGGGAGCCGAGGAATTTAAGAAACTCCAAGAATTCTGATAATACCATGGCATTATCATCATTTGTGAAACCTATAGGAAAATCATTTTACAATTTCTAGACAATGGCAAAATCATGATAGCATAAGAGTTCACACTGAATTAAAAGATGACCAAAAAAAGAGAGACTGATTACTTTCTTCTGTGGGACTTGCTTTCTTTTTTATTTATATGCCTGTTTAACTTAGTTTAATTTGTAAGAGGTAACTAAAACCTTGACATTACATCTTTGAAGTTCTTCATATTGTTAAAGGTTTTCTAGTTCGTGACTTTAGACAATAAGAGCAATTCTAGCTTCAAGCTAACTCTTCTAAATGACAATTTTTGATTCTGAGGTTGACCTCCTACTCAAGCCAAAACTTTGTGTTTTCTTTAAATGACTTGTTAATTACATATTTTTTCCCTTTGGATTAGGAGCATAGATTAGTTTGTTGCTAGACAGCCTTTTCTAAAGATGCCACTGTTCTCAAATCCCAGCCTTTTAGAATCCAGATTTTTCCACCAAAAGGCTAGTTTATCCATAGAAAAATGTGTCTTTTCTTCCAAAACTGCCTTCCTGTTAGAAATCCAGTGTTCCATACTAAACCCCAGTTGACAGTAGGTTTTCAACTAAGTTTGTGACTAAACAGACAAAGAGAGAAGTAGAACATTGCCGAAGGAAGCAAAACTCTGCCCTTGCTGTCTGAATGTCTGCCGAGGGGTGTGAGGGGAGAAACCGGCAATTTAATCAGCTCAATTCCCCCACCGAAACAAGAGTCTCGACAGACCTCCCTTCCAGTTTCCTATCATAGTCAATTAAGTTACTTAAATCCAAGAATTAAAATGGCACCAGGTCCACTTCACAGGTGAGCTTTGGGTCTGCAGGTGGAAGAGGCAAGCCCGAGTTAACATTGCTTTTGCCTCCCTGAATTTCTAAGCAGGAAAAGGAGGATAAACCAGATTTTAATCTTCCTGTCCATGACTGGGTTTGCTTCCCACATTTCAATGGCATGCACATCATCTCAAGTGCAGGCTCTGTACAAGTGCTGGTGCAGGTCAGCCTGGGGAACTCCTGTCGTGCCAGGTGAGATATGAAGAGGAAAGAATCCAGCTTTAGTTGGGGTTTGGCATTTTGTTCCTTTCTATTTGCCAATCCTCTCATCTCGATGCAATTCCATGTAGAAATGCAGATTATGTGACATGAAAGTAACAAGGAGCAAATAAATGTAGTATTTTTCCCATGTTATTTTTCTCGTAGCAAACTTCCCAGACCAGAAGCAAACTTTTAGTTTTAGTAGCCTTCAAGGAATCAACTCGCTGACTGCCATCCCCAGGTGGCCCTGTGCATAGTGCTATAATCCCTGGGCACAAATCAATTATCAACTGGCAGAGAAGTTTTGCAGGCCTACACAAAAAATGTGGGAGCTGGCTCAGTGGTCCATCTACTCATTCCTGTCTGAACACAGGGAAAAGAGAGAGGTGGGGTATCCCTTCTATCTTTCTTCATATTTGCAATATAACTGACTGATCTTTTTACTCTCCTTATTGCTGTTGAGATAGGCAATTCTGAGATTAGTCTGTTATTGCAGGCATTGCAATCAGATCCCCTTCTATTAACATCTCTTCACTGCAGCCTCTTGCACAATCCTGTTTTTTCTTTGCTTCTGACTGACAATTACAATCTGTTGAATTGTTTACTATTTTCTGTTGTGGGCTGAATTATATAGTATTGTTCATTTCAATAAAAAGGGTTTGGCTATTCCCAGGAGTGCGATTTTTAGGGGGAAGCAGAAAGAAACTGTTCAGGTCATGTTTGACAAGATCAAAATTTAGTAACCTTTCTTGCTATAGCTCCAAGTGCCTTTTGTGATCCCCATGAAAAGCCCCTCAAATTATGGTTTCGAAGTATCAGGTAAGCATCTTACACGTAACTTGTCAGCGATCGTCGTAAGTTCTGTTTAACTCATTTTCTGGATGCCTAACTTGAATGCTGATTTTTAAATTACATAAGCACTGGTCACATATGACCGCAGCTATCCTGTGTTGCATAGACCAAGGTAATTCATGGTACTTCGAAAAGAAATCAGGTCCTGGGCATCTCAGATTTCGCTTAAATGGGTGGATACATTTAGCTTAATCTCTCTGCACATCAGTTTCCAGGACGCAAACCAGAGATAACATTTCCTTTCTTTCACTCACATGGTGAGAAAAGAGTTCTTGAAACAATTTGAAAATGCACTGATAAGAATTACTTTTTTTAAAAAACAAACTTTTGAGGAAATTAACAATTCACTATTTGAAGCACAGCCTGAGTGCAGGAAATTCCTCTGAAGAAAAAAAATAATTGTGATTAACTAGAAACTCCAAGAATATTATCCATCCCATGGCAAAAATAATGCAAAAATTATGCAGAAAAAGAGAAGCAATGACCTAAGCACTTCCTACCATGTGACTACTTGACTATACAGACTTATTAATATCACCTGAAAGCAGAGGAAAGGTTTCTGCACATACTTCACACTGCTGAACTTGGAAGATGCCAGGCAAACTTGGATGACTGTGCTAAGCACTGTACAAACATAACCAAAATCTCTATGCTAATAAGGCATGGTACTAATAAGTGTTATTACAAGCAAAAAAGTGATACTAAGACCACAAATATATGTTTCTCTTCATTTCTTCAGCACCTCTGAATTTTTTAAAATTTAAAGAAATGACAAATTAAACAGGCACCACTTTATTTGTGACAAGAAAAGTCTTTCAACTTTTTCTAGCATCTAGAGTTAAAGATGGTGTATTTAAATTTTTTAGAAAAAAGGTCTATCTCAACATCTTGAAAAAAAAATTGCAGGTGTTTTGCCCATTGCCAGGAGAAAGAGTCCAGTACATATAGAGATATCCATTAATATATTAATATTGAATTTGTCATTGTTGTATGGCTGAATAAAAGCCCTTTCAGCCCATTTTTACTTCTGTATCACTACAGTT
Organism: Cariama cristata; assembly: GCF_000690535.1. NCBI lineage: Eukaryota > Metazoa > Chordata > Aves > Cariamiformes > Cariamidae > Cariama > Cariama cristata. The sequence goes on from NW_009615917.1 coordinate 36,470, forward strand.
GTGCCAATGAGGTTGGGGTTGTTCAGACACCCTTTCTGTTACCTATAGACAAGTCTGAAAGACAATATATGTGTTTCTCTACTGCTTTTTGTATTCAAAGCCCTTGTGTAAAAGCTACAGCAACGTATCATCCGAAATTCCTATTGTCTTCACAACAGTGACCTGTGTCTTCACACTGCTTGGGCTGCTACTAAAAACTAGGTACTGGATTAAAGACATGAGTGTTTTTCTAACCCTCTAGCCGAGGTGATTCATGGCTCTAATAGGTAATAAAACTATCAATTAATCAACTAAGCTCCATTAAATACACATTTTACACATGCACAAAGGCATCATGCTAAGTACTGTTGAAAATCCGACGTGCTGTGAATTCTGCTTCAGACTATTTTTTTCAGAACATTTTTTGTATCATCCATCCATATTGTCATGGGACCTACAAAATTCTCAAGACAAACAGTCCAAGATGACTCCAACTTCTACATGAATGCACTTGGATATTTTGGAATTAAAAAAACCCCACAAACTTCTTGGTAGTGTAGGAGCACAAACTGTATTTTTACTGTGTCTGGTTATGAACAAATAGCGTAATGGACTGTACAGGTGACTAAAAGCTACTGCTGCTTATTTCTTGGAACAGCAATTGCAGAACAAAATAAAATAAATTTGTCAAACAGATTGGGGGGGGGGGGGGGGGGGGGGGGAGGGAG